>NC_137884.1:9944974-10074974 GCF_963924005.1 Protomyctophum bolini | reverse complement strand
TGTGTTTTCTCAGCAGAGAGCCTTGATTGTGTGTGTGTGTGTGTGTGTGTGTGTGTGTGTGTGTGTGTGTGTGTGTGTGTGTGTGTGTGTGTGTGACTGTGTGTGCACGCTCGCATGAGAGAGCTTTATGCGCCTCAGGAAGTCAAGGTCAGTGATGTGAAATTTGATTGACAGGCAATAGTAAAACAGGAAGGGCGGAGCTGAAAAAAAGACATCAAACTGATTTTACTACAAAGAACTGATAAGCTGTGTGTTCGCGTGCAATTGCGCATGTGTGTGTGTGTGCGCGTGTGTGCGTGTGTGTGTGTGTGCGTGTGTGTGTGTGTATCAATGTCCCAATAATAATAGTGACTATTGCAAAAATATCCATCCATCTTCAACAGCTTATCCGTAGTCGGGTCGCGTGGGCAACAGCTCCACCAGAGAGCTCCAGACATTGAGGACCTCCCTAGGGAGACGCCTGAGAGGCATCCTAACCAGATGCCCGAACCACCTAAGCTGGCTCCTTTCCAGGCGAAGGAGCTGCGCCTCTACTCCGAGTCTCTCCCGCGTGACTGAACTTCTCGCCCTATCTCTAAGGGAGATGCCAGCCAACCGTCAGAGAAAACTAATTTCAGCCGCTTGTATTCGCAACCTTATTCTTTCGGTCATGACCCACACTTCATGACAATAGGTGAGAGTAGGAACGAAGATTAGACAGAGAGCTTTGCCTTCTGGCTCAACTCTTTTCGTCACAACAGTGCAGTACAGCAACTGCAATACCGCCCCTGCTGCTCCGATTCTCCAGCTGATCTCCTTCTCCGTCCTCCCCCACTCGTGAACAAGACCCCGAGATACTTAAACTCCTTCACCTGGGATAATGCCTCATTCCCTACCTGGACTGCACAATCCATCGGTTTCTGATCCTCATCCCAGCCGCCGTACACTCGGCTGCGAACCGGTCCAGTGAGAGTTGAAGGTCTTGGACCGATGGACCGTTATTGCAATAATATAATGAATGTAATTTCTCTTCTCTGTCTCTCTATGTCTGATGCACATATGCACATGGCTCATAGGAGCACACAGGGTACTGCGTCCCTCTACCCTGCACGTGCACATGCACATGTGCGTGTATTCCCTCAGTGTTCCATGAGTTCCGGCTCTGCCTTTCAGACTATTTCATTTTCAACAGTTAGCGCAAATCAAATCAGTGGTCAAACCTTTTCATTAAGGAAGCCCAAAATGTTCTCCAAATATTTTGTTCCAGGGACCCCCAGACGGCAGACGTGCTAAAGATTAAATTACCTATAGGTTCCATTCTGGAGGCAAATCTTTCCGGTGATTAAATGGCCACCAATGTAATCAAAAAAATCAACCAAAGAACAATATTCCTGTACAGCAGCCCTTAAAACAAGGCTCCAGACTTCCCAAAACAAACTGGTCAGGCTACTACTTAGCCTCACTCCCAGAACCCACCTCACCCCTGCCCATTTTGATAGGCTGGAATGGCTTAGTGTTGATGACAGAGTACACCATCTTGCAATTGGTCTGGTCTACAAGATTCGCTCACCACCAAGATACCCATGTACAGTACCTGTCTACACTCATAACACCAGAGAGAGTTCAACAAACCATGTGCAACTCAGATTCGAGGGTTTAAATTAATTTCGCTCCTATGACACTAAAATGTGGAACGCCCTACCAACAGCCATAAGACATGTGAATCCCTTGACTCTTTCAAAATCGCTCTCAAAGAGCACTACAGATCGCTGCAATTCGAAACTGGCCTCAGAGAGATTCCGCTTTAAGCCCAATAGTAAAAACAAAACAGAAAATACAAAATCTGATCAAGAAGCTCAGAATGCATTGAATTGACATATTGACAGATATTTTCACATTGTTATTATTTGTACAAATAATGACATGCCATGTTAAAAGTTATATTAATTCATTTGTAGTGACTATTTCCTTATGAATGAATAAGTAACTAACAAGGCAACCTGTCACACTATCCTTAGCCCTGACAACCACACACACACACACACACACACACACACACACACACACACACACACACACACACACACACACACACACACACACACACACACAAAAGTGTTTGCAAAAGGATGAAGATGTTCTTTATGGTAGCCATTAAAACTCCATTATCATGATGGATTGTGTTATCTAATCTACACACACACACACACTCTCACACACACACCACTTTTGAATGGAATGATAATGTTTTTTGAAGAAACCATAAAACGTGTGTGTGTGTGTGTGTGTGTGTGTGTGTGTGTGTGTGTGTGTGTGTGTGTGTGTGTGTGTGCGCGCGCGCATGCGTCTGTGCGTGTGTGTGTGTGCACGTGTATATGTGTTCTAGGTCAAGGTTGCTTGAGTCAGACTGAAGACGGCAGACAGATAGGTGAGTCGATTATCGCCTCTTCTCCTCGTCTGCAACTCTTATCTTTACTGCTGTTTTTCAACTCAACACAACATCATAAAGTATCATTGCACACGTGTGTACACACACACACACACACACACACACACACACACACACACACACATGCAACCACGCACATACACTGTATGCACTCACTCCTAACAGTAACAACACACCAATGCAATGCTCAACAATCTCTCTCTCAGTTCAATTTAAAGGGGCTTTATTGGCATGAGAAAACATGCCAAAGCTAAAGTGGAACAAAACATGACCAATGTTCAATTGCAATACATGATCTGATCTCTCTCTCTCTCTCTCTCTCTGTAAAATATACATTACAATATACAAATTATTTAGTTTAACTGCAGACAGACGGACGGATGGAGAGAGATTTGTGTATTTATTTATAGATTAATTTAATTAATTTTTTTTTTTAAAGATTCGTTTTTCGCCTTTTCTACCTTTATTGATAGTATCAAGTGAAGATTGACAGGAAAGAGAGAAGGGGAGAGACATGCAGCAAAGGTTGTCATAAACGGGACTGGAACACACGACACACTGTCAGGCCAAGGCTTATATATGTGGCATGCGCCTGGACCACTTGGCCAGCAGGCGCCCCTATATATTCATTTCTGGACAACTCCCGATCCAACACATCACTCTCCCAGTTTGAAGTTGATCGGTTGTACGGTTGGTGGGATATGTGGGGCATAGCCTATAGGCATGCACTCCAAATGGAGCCTGTGAGATTGCTCAAGTCGAGTCCACATGCAGGTCCACATTTGATTTGTACATACTGTGACGGTTCCCTATATTATGATATATAATATATTACTCTTAGGTTGTCTGGTTTTGGTATATGTTGTGTTTACCCTACCTATAGTAACCTCTGTTTCTTTTATCCAATAGGATTGGGGAGCAGAGCTACTAATGATGATCAGCTCGCACCTGGGCCCGGTTGTCGACGCCCTATAAATGCCTGCTTCCCCGGTCCTTCCCCAGTTCTGTTCTTTTCATTTGCCTCCTGCACCTTTTCCACCATGCACACTTTTCAACATTTCTGTTAATACATACAACACGCACACATACATTTCACTCATGCATGCACGCACTACACCACTGAATACTGATCTCCACACTTCATCTGTTTATTCCTGGTTTATCGTTTGATTACTTATTTTTGGTTAATCAATAAATTCTATTTCTTTGGTAAACTTTGGTAAAGGTACATTATTTTAATAGATAGGCTACTGTATATGAAATTGCATAAGGTCTGTCTGTCTGTCTGTCTGTGGTGTTTTGGGGGAAAAGATCACAACCTGGTCCATCACTGTTCACATGCACACACAAAAAACTGCACACACACAGCAGGGGAAAAAAGCCTTTTGTTTGAGAGAACCCTACCCGAAATAGAACAAAGAATGACCACGTTTTTTGGGGCCTTGTATGGATTTTCAGGGACCTTAGTTACTTACAAATAAATACTGTATAAACATAAACATACGTGTGTGTATGGGCAGTTGATTGCTGGTTATCTACTGCAGGATAATGACACAGAAGAATGGAGTGGAAAACCATTACACACGCACACGCACACGCACGCACACGCACACGCACACGCACACGCACACACACACACACACACACACACACGCACACGCACACGCACACACACACACACACACACACACACACACACACACACACACACACACACACACACACAATCATTTTTAGACATTCTACGCATACTTTATGAGAGTGATCCAAACTTCTTTGGCTCGTTACCTCCTTTCCCTGATTTCTGAACGCAGAACATTCCTCGTTCATACTGTATAGCATATGAATGAGAACCCACCCTTCCCCCCCCTATAACCCATCTTGAAGAATAAAAAACATTACAAATAAGAAATAGAATAAAAGGGATCCAATTTCTGCATCCGGTAGTGACGCATCAAAATATTCCAGTTGTACTAATCAAGTATTTTTGTATATATGTGAAAGCACTCAGCAGGTTTTTTGGCAATCAACCCATCCGATCTTAACGTGTGTGCAATTGGAAAGTTTGGCCTAATGGTGGCTCTACTGTAGATGGACAGTTTGTGAGTCACCAACATCAGGAGGGGTCATCCCCTCATGACAGTGCACAGAAATCCAGACAGTAGGCCTAACTTTGTTCAAGACATGACGTTTGGGACACCAACCAAAATGAGCAACTGATGGACCGACTGATAGATGGACATTCCAGGCATTCCTGGAACTAACCTATTTGAAAACATAATGTCCCAATGCCGAACATCCAGTGAAAATTGCCAACCTACAGGCTCATAACACGTCGCCAATAACAGGGCACGTTGTCAGCCTGTATTGGCTATTTTCAGATTTGCCTCATAGGGGGAAAATAATAATACAGGCCTGGGGAGAACCCGGTCAACTGAGTAGGCATGCGGAAAGCATGTGTCATTTTAGATTTTTGCTTTGGCTATTTGGCTCCCATGCAGCACATCACTTCGTGTCGTGCTGCGAGCTTGTACATCCGCTATTTCTGATCATTTTGAAATATCTTGAAAGTGTGAGAACTACCGATTTAGAAGGCATTGAATCGGTCACACCTCTTAATGGCTAAACGGGGCTAAAACACATTAAGACACCATAATCACATAGCAAGGCAAGGATGTCAGCAGGAAAGCACATCACTGCACTTGGACAGTGCACATGGCTATAATCAACTTCTTCCAATTCAATATGGTGGTCTGCATTGTTGATGTTTTGGTTTGTGGCTCCAATTGTGATAGTTCAGAATGCCTAGCCACCCATACTGACCATACCGCTCCTGAACCAATGGAATGTATTCCGCTACAGCTTCCCCTACTCCTCTACTGCTTGACAGTGATGATCACCAGACACTTGTTAGCAGTGTTGGGCATCGTTACTTTCTAAAGTAACGTCGTTAGGTTACTGGATTACTGCCCATAAAAATAATCCCTTACCGTTACAGATTACCTTCTGAGAAAAGTAACAAGTTAGATTATTTTCCGTTATTTTCCGTTAACAGACAATTAAAACCCATTTTTTTATGCTTGCGCAAGTTGGTTACATTGTATTAGCTATAGTGCAGAGAGTACAGACAATACCAGACTATAGGCTGTTGCTCTGCGCTCTGATGCCCTCTCCACGCCGCACCGTGGCCCATGAACAACAATAACAACTCCACGTGGACCCACGACGACCCACGTATGAATTAGGAGTTTATAAGAAATGGCACGGCGGCCATCCTTGCAGGCAGTGACAGTAACATAATGAGAATCCTGTAGGCTGTGTATTTAACCTTTATTTAACCAGTAAAAATCACATTGAGACTGTGTAACCTGTTCATTTTGGGGGGCATCATCAACAACAGCCTGTTGATGATGAATGATACTATGAAACTTAACAATTAATTTACTAGTACTCACCTAATGACGCCGCCACGGAGGATATACCATGTTTAACGTAATTCCAAAGTGTTTAGCCTACATTGTTTAAGTCATAGACGCATGCGGTTTTCATGAACTTTGGCTAAAAGCATGTTGTTTTTATTATTCCACCACCCGGCAGTGCCGGGCCCTTCTAGTCGACTGTCATGGTAGCTGGCTAGCCTACAACCGAAATAACTTCCTCTTCCTCTTCAAAATAAAATCGGCTTGTAACAATACTTTTATTTCTTAAGTGAACTACAGGATGTAGTAGACGCAGGATGTATAGTACATGGTATAAGTGGGCTTGGAAGGATAAATCACACAGAAGGCAGGAGAAATAAACTTTGTTTATATTACTTTGTTGGAAATGTAACTAAGGAACTAACTACTAAATTGCAAAACTAACAAGTTACTTTATTCCGTTACCAATAAAAGTAGTCCCTTACATAACGCCGTTATTAATAGCGCCTTTACACCCAACACTGCTTGTTAGCATGCTAAATAATAACAGCATTATTTTGTGATTTCTGTCTCCAATAGAATAGTCTTCTGTCTTCAACTTTGGGTGTGTGTGAGTGTGTGAAAGTGATCTTAATTGTTAAAAACAACAATGGCAAGGACATCACTCTTGGGTGTGTGTGTCTTTCTCTCTCACACACACACACACACACACACACACACACGCACACACACACACGCACACACACACACGCACACACGCACACACGTAAACACACAATCTCAAGGACATCAGTGTTTTGAAGAAATCTCTGGTCCTCATCTTATCAACAATGCATCGGATTGGCCTCTCACTCTCAATCTGTGTTTACGACTTCTGATTTTTGATGACAAGAGTTCCAATATAAGTCATTTTACACTTGCATGCTGAAAATAGCACACACACACACACACACACACACACACATACACGCGCACGCACGCGCGCATGCACGCACACACACACACACACACACACACACACACCATTTAAGTCCATACTAATTATCCATAATTAATAAATGATGGATAAGGGTCAGGAGTCAGGACAGATGGGACTTTTGGGGGAGGGGGTCAGCCGGTCAGGATAAATTATGGACTTAAATGGTTCTTCGTGTCAAATATTTTGATTCCTTTAAAAAGCTGCTTAAAACCCACTTGTTTCACAAGCACTTTAACTTGTATTGTATTGCTTTTAACTGTTTTGTGTACTTTGTTACTGTTTTTCAATGTGATATTTATTTTTACTTTATTTATTGTAGAGCACCTTGTAACATTTGATTTGAAAGGTGCTATATAAATAAATGTCACTTCTTGCCTTATTACAGTATATCCCTGGTCCATAGCCCTGGACCAGAGCTAGCCTATTTTCTATAAATGTAAGTAAATAAATATAAATAAGTGTAGGTTACAGTGTTATGTGTGTTGTGTATTGTGTATGTATTGTGTAGTCTATGGCCTATTTTCTGTTTTGTGTATTGTGTATTACAATAGACCAGTAGGCTATGAGAAAATATACGTTTAAAGCAAAGGTGAAACAAAACAGTTTTGCTGCTACAGCAATATTAATTATTTTGCATTCACATTTAATACTTGAATCTCTCTCTCTCTCTCTCTCTCTCTCTCTCTCTCTCTCTCTCTCTCTCTCTCTCTCTCTCAAAAACAATTCACACCTTTCAATGGACACCTGTTGCACCGCACGGGCTATAGACGACTGCTAGCCTGGGTCACCACTGCTCAAACAACAGTGTGTGTGTGTGTGTGTGTGTGTGTGTGTGTGTGTGTGTGTGTGTGTGTGTGTGTGCGTGCGTGCGTGTGTGTGTGTGTGTGTGTGTGTGTGTGTGTGTGTGTGTGCGTGTGTGCGTGTGTGTGTGTGTGTGTGTGTTAGTAATAGTGACTTCTCTGAGTATTAAGGCTGTAGCTTCATCACACGTTTTCAACCGGACTGTGCGCGCACCGCCGGCGGCCCCCGGTAAGGAAAAGAGGTAGACCTGCTTAAATTTGGGGGGAGTTTCTGCAGGACATGATGTTGGGCAGTTTGGCTGCAACGGAAATTAAACGCAACGAAAGTCAGAAGTCACTTGACTCACTGTATCCGTGACATGGACATGATATGATATGTGGGTTTAACCCGTCTCTGGTAGACGACATTGTTGGTTGATGATCTGTGCACGGTTTATTCACGGAACACAGTCTACTCTGGACACTGCAGTTCCACCCGGTGTGCCTGCAGCTCGTCAAGCCTTCGGAGGAGCGCCTGTTTTCGGACTCTGGGACTTAGTCGAACCGTAAGGTTTCTGATTTTCTGGAGTACAGAGCATTATTATCCAATTTCGATCAAGTAAGAAGTGTGTGTGTGTGTGTGTGTGTGTGTGTGTGTGAGAGAGAGAGAGAGAGAGAGAGAGAGAGAGAGAGATAGTTGAGTGAGTGAGAAAAAGTTATAGGCTAGCTGAGAGCTGAGTTTGTGAGCTTATAGTTTATCACTGTTGTTTTCATTATTTCAGTTTTATACACTTGACTGTGAAGTTGAAATGTTACACCCATACATGTCCTATGGCTATGTTCCCTGCGAATCCCAGCCCTCAGTTTAGGTTAGGATGTTGATCTGAACTGATCTTTGTCAGTCTTTGTCAATTAACAATTAACATTAACATGACTAAGCTCCTTTGAACCTCAGCTTCATGGACTAGAAACTAGAAAGGAGCACATATCTCCACCAGGCTGGGTTTCCTTTCCTTTATGACATGTTTTTTGCATTTATGGCTTTGGAATTGTGCTCTAGTCTAGTCTACAGTGGTCCCTCAAAATGTGAATCCAATTTGTGGTTGATTGGATGTCACATTCATGATATATGTCATTTCTGAAATAAATTGGCCCCGCCCACAAATAATTCATGTCACATTCATTCACAGGCAAACTGTGGGATTTCAAAACCCTGTTGGGAATCGTGGGATGCATGATTGTTGGTCAATTAAGCCCCTTCTGCAAAATCTGTAGGTGTTTATACTCAGTAATGTATTCAGTAACTGAATACTGAATGTAGTTAAGCGTAAATGGCAGTGGGAGTTGCATCTTGATTCAAGAAATTTCTGTCAGAACTATCTGTAGTTTGGGAAATCTCCCTTTACACAATACACCAAAACACTTTAATATAAGTTAGTTAGTTTTAAAGTTGTATAGCGTTAACATGATATATTGTAAGATTTTAGTATTGGCATATGTTTAAAGGTGTTGACACATGTAGTGTTAACATACATGCATCTTTTACCGTTACAGTTATGGTGCTAATATGTTTATGTATCTATAGGTTATAGTGTTATTGTTATAATGGTAATGATGATGTTTTAAGCATCTGTACTTGGTAAACTAATAGCCTAACATGTCATTTGTATATAGTCCCTACAGAGTTTTTTCTGTCAGTTTTCTGACAGAAAGGAGTCATTTTATGACTTCTGGCTCCATTATCACAGTGGTAGAACTGTGTGTGTGTGTGTGTGTGTGTGTGTGTGTGTGTGTGTGTGTGTGTGTGCGTGTGTGTGTGTGTGTGTGTGACTGTGTGTGTGTGTGTGTGTGTGTGTGTGTGTGTGTGTGTGTGTGTGTGTGTGTGTGTGTGTGTGTGTGTGTGTGTGCATGTGCACGCGTGGGTGCGTGCGTGTCTCAAGCTAAAAGCAGGCAGCTCTCTCTGCGGTCGAGGAGAGTGGACTATTTTGGGTAAAAATGTTGCTCAAATGTTTGTCTGAGTGGAGAGTTTGACTCCACTCTGTGTGTGTGTGTGTGTGTGTGTGTGTGTGTGCTTTCTGTATTCTAGTTCAATGGATCCCAACCTTTTTGTCTTCTACTGTTCTACTGTATGTTTCCCCAAGTTGTTTTGTCATGCCTCCTCACACGCATGCATTTTGATTGTCTTAAATGTGTTCTCTTACAACAATAAATTGGTCTGACAGGATACTGTGCTGTTTGATGATGGAACTGTCGAGCGTGTCATGTCGGCTGCTGTCTTGTCAAAATGTAGTTTGAGCCAAAACTATGGCTGCGAGTGTGAGATTTTTGAGGATAGAATGTGGCTTTCTTTACTTGGCCACAAGGAAACACTGTGGTTGTGGTGGACCTGTGGATGCAAAGGTAAAGCCATATAAAATGTGTTTTTCACAGAACTTCTGGCTAGTCTTCTTTTTCCATTTTGTCATCAGGCTCGCCTGAATCTGGAGCTTTGAGCCATTTACTGGACCTCTGAGCCATTTATCCATGTCTGCTTGCAGATACTTGCTTTAAGTGCAGATTTGACCATGGATGTCCTGAACCTGGATGTATCGGCTTTGACATGGATGATCTTGACCTCTTCACATTCATGTAAACGGTGACACCTGCCACGGGAACTGTACACAAACACAACTAGTTCATTTTTTAAACCTATACACAGGTTTAATGTTTGTCTTTAGTTCAATGTTTGTTTTGTAAACGTATTGACAATGAAGGGAAGATTTACGTCATAATGTCTCCTTATTGTTAATGGCGTTTAATGTTTGTGTTTGCACCGATTGTTTTACATCGCCTAATCAACATGAGTTAGACTTTAATATATTAGCGTCCCTCACTTCACATGGGTGTGATTTTTTGTAATGGAATGATTGTTTGAATATTGACAAAATATTTCATTTTGGAAATGCATTGTAATAAATCCCCCATTTTTTCCATGTATTACCTCGTAGCCTACCCCTTGAGGTACTCCTAGACGGGTGATATTGAGATTAGAATAGACTAGAACTGCACTCTGTCGTGTCGAGTGCCTACTTGCTTGTTGCACACAAGTAGGCCATAGTGTGCATTGTGCAAGCAGAGCACGCAAGTACTGTCGACCGCTACAAACTGTCAAATCTCAGCTTCTCTGTGAAAGAACGTTTGAAATATTGAATTATTAGGTTTAGCTATTTGCTACGTACCTAGTTTTTGGAGGTAAAAAAGTAGTATTGTGAAGTATGGTAAAAGTTCTATAAAATAAATACAGTTCTATCGAGTGTCCCGGATCCCTATTTAGTTTCTCAAAGAAAAGTAAATCATCGATAGCTGATGAAAACAAATGTTGTAATTAATACGGATGAGTGACGGCTTCCGATGGTGACGTATATGTCGATCAGTGTCGGGTGGATTAAAGGAAATGCCTCTATGTATATGTAATTTGTGAGTTGATTAGCGGTATACTGTGGTTACTTTGCGTATGCCCCGTTTGATGCGTATGTATCGTGCCAGCATATGACGTCAGGGTATAACTGGTACAACTAGCTCTCAATGATGACGTAATAAAGATGTGGATTAAAGGACCCAATGCCAGGGTGTAATTGGTTTTCGATGGTGACGTAATGACGATATGTTTTAGTGTCTGGTGGATTAAAGGTAATGCCCCTATACATGTATGTAATCTGACACCACTGCCATATCAAGCACAAGTAGTCATTACGTCAACAGGTTTGGGAACGCCCATATTTGGACCCTTTTTTTTCTCTTCTATCTTTTTTTTTCAGTTAGGGCCCAGTTAGGACCCAGGTAGGGCCTGTTGAGAACTCTAGTCTTCGATGGCTGCCGGGCGCGGCTGCGCTAATGACTTTGGGGCAGGCCCGTCTAGAGTTTGAATGGACAGGTATCAGTCAAAAGGGAGACATCGATGAGGGTGGACGGGTGGGGGCGGATCAACATATGGAATGTCAGAACAGATCAGCTCCATATATGGAGATCTAAGGGTTTGATGAGGTCAGATCAACATGGTGTCCGTGAGGCCAGATGTAGAGTTGCTGGCCGGCTCCATGCAGATCTAGGTGATGATCCAGTCGTCTCCATGTATGTCTATCCAGGGTTTGATGAGGTCAGTGTCGTGATCTTCTTAAATGGAGCGTGTCACGAGGCGTGACGGATTGACTGTCATGAGGCGTGACGGACTGACAGACATGAAATGCAGGTTTTTATAGTAAACTACGACAAACGGACACACACACACACACACACACACACACACACACACAGTCAACTACTTCTGTACAGTATATAATAGTTTGCATAAACACAAATAATGCAATAATTAGTTTAATAATGAATAATTAAGTTATTAGCTATGTGTGAGAATAAGAGATTCTCTGCATCCCTTTGCTGCCTGACATTAGTTATTAATTGAGGAGCTACTGTTACTGTGCCAGTTTCACTCTTCAGCATGTCAGTGAAACAGTGTTCCACTGTTCAGTGCTTCAGTGTTGTTGCGGTCACACCAGAATTGGCAGGGCAAAATTTAACTTTAACAGGTTCTGGTATAAACAAGGTGGGGACCAGAAGCTTTGCTTAGAGGGGATGAGCCTGAGGAGTGACTAACGTCAACTTGTTGGCTAGAAGTATCAGCACACTGTAGTCAAAACCAAACACAACAAGGGAATACCCTGAAATGTCAATAAGTGCTTCCTACATTTCTTGTTTTTTCCTTCACCCCCCCCCCCCCCCTCCCTTTTCTTCCCAGTGTTTGCATAGTCCCTTTCATTGCCAACCCCAACTGTTGGTCTTGGGGATGGTGTAGAAAACCATGTCTCCTCCGATACACATGAATCACCTGACAAGGCTGACAGTGAGGAGCTTCACCAGAGCATGTGGAGGAACACACCATCCCTAGTTGTATTATAGGCTGCTCAATAAGGCAGATCAACATGTAGGAGTCACAAGTGTAGCGGTAGAGAACACCCTGACCCTAGTACCCTACCGGCTTCCACCCATCATGAATGAATGAATCAATCGATTTTATTCTATACCAGTAAGACGCCCTGATGATGGCAGACTCCTGGGCGAGTGCTGCCACTTTGGCATGGGGGGGTCAGATCAACATATTGAATGAATTATGTTACTGGCCATAATATGGAGCGTGTCTCGAGTGTACAGGGTTTGATGAGGTCAGATCAACATATGGAATGTCAGAACAGGAAGGACGGGTGGGGCGTGACCATATGGAGGCGTGCCATATATTGACATTCCCTTATAAGGAAGGGCCCCTGGCGATGTCGCAACTACATTTATATACCCATATATAGAGATCCCTGATGATGTAACGTGATGTCACGTGATGTCATGAGGCATGACCATATAGGCGTCGGGTGACTAACAGAGGGACGGACTGACGGGAAATGCACGTTTTCATAGTAAATGCGACATGTGGTCGCAATAATGGAAATGACATTTTGCCAAACAAGCCGAGCTTAGCGCACAGGCTTTAGGGGCCGCGGCCCGGGGCAGGCTCGGAGGAACCAAAAGCCTTGACAAGAAAAGAAAATTGTATACAAATACTTTGACAATGAAATGAAGTGTGTCGTCTAGCCAGAAGTGCAATACAGTAATGCAGTAATGAGAGAATAAATGACCGGACTATTGCAGGTAACGGCACCTCAATATTGTCTGGGGGCTCTTCAAATAGCACTAAATCTGTGCCGAAATGCGTTGCCAGCATCCCTCGCCCTACTAATGACACAAAGATTTTCAGCTGCAAATTAATAATAGTATTATTTATACTATCTTCATCTTGTACCATAATGTTTTCTATGCCGATCTACAAGTGCAGAATGCATCGTGATGCGGTGTGTTGTGAATTTGAACAGCAATGTACATTATTTAACATTTGCGCCTTTAACACCCAAAATGGGGATGCCATCTGCAGATAGGAACACTGAAGAGTGTTACAGTGCTACAGAATCTAACTAACCAGTCTCACAGGGTGTTTGAGACCTCCCATGTGACCTTGGATCAACCAGTGAGGTTTAGGCCTGACTCCTTGGTCCAACCCCCCCCCCACCTGCTATGTTGTCCTATCGTAAATAATTTCACCTCTCTTGACGGCCAATCAAAACACAGTGGGTTGAAAGAGGCTGTTCACTAGGGTGGTCGGTGCACACACACACACACACACACACACACACACACACACACACACACACACACACACATACATGGGCACGTGCGTGCACAACTGCACACATTCATAGTGGAAGCACATGCTTGTTGCAACAAGAGCTCACCTTGGCACAAAAGATTTTCATTTGTGTGTGCAGAGAGACTGTCAGTGGAGAGGAAACACTTCCCCCTACTGGCCACTTGGTGTCATTGCGAGAGAGAGAGAGAGAGAGAGAGAGAGAGAGAGAGAGAGAGACTTTCCACAGGAACTTTCCCTGGAATTCTGAAATGTTGTTTTATTTGGCATTAAGGTCATATGCCAAATATGTTTACAAACATTGGGACTGGGCACACGCCGCATGGGTGACTGTTTCTGTTGTTTTGGGGAGCGCTGGTTTCAGTTCATTCAACCTCCTCTTGTGTGTTGGCTAGTGAGATGCACCCTAGGAGACATTTATACTTCATTGTGTGTTGGCTAGTGAGATGCACCCTAGGAGACATTTATACTTCATTGTGTGTTGGCTAGTGAGATGCACCCTAGGAGACATTTATACTTCATTGTGTGTTGGCTAGTGAGATGCACCCTAGGAGACATTTATACTTCATTGTGTGTTGGCTAGTGAGATGCACCCTAGGAGACATTTATACTTTATTGTGTGTTGGCTAGTGAGATGCACCCTAGGAGACATTTATACTTCATTGTGTGTTGGCTAGTGAGATGCACCCTAGGAGACATTTATACTTCATTGTGTGTTGGCTAGTGGCTAGTGAGATGCACCCTAGGAGACATTTATACTTCATTGTGTGTTGGCTAGTGAGATGCACCCTAGGAGACATTTATACTTCATTGTGTGTTGGCTAGTGAGATGCACCCTAGGAGACATTTATACTTCAAAGCGCAACAGTATTGCGCACAGAGAACAGCTGATATACAAGCTCACATCGCATCGCGGATGCGACTATTGTGAGTGTAGAGGTCTGCGTGCGCGACACCATCGCGGGACGAATCATAAATTATCCTGCTAGTTTGTGTTGGAGCGGATTCTCATTTCTGACAATGCTTTTTCAATGGGAATTGACATTGATATTCAGACCGTGGCCATCTTGCCAGCAAGGTGCTAACTAGGTTCAACTTCCGATTGACAGCCCATTCATCCAAACAGAAAAGTCCCATCTGATTGTATTAAACAACGTCAAACTTACCAACATTGCAGTTGTACGAAAAGCTTGAATTATCATCTTTCTATCTGCAAAGTGTTTGTTTCATAAAAATCCACTGTAGACTTGTTACAGTATGAGCTACTTCCTGTCAAGACATTCCTTCCAGGTGTCTTTTTCAGGTGAGTATTGGAGTTTGGAAGCACTCGTTTTTTAGTAAGGAAACATCCTGCTGCCTCCTAAATTATGTGCAAATTCAAAACAGGTGGTAGGGCTGTTGAGTGAAATCCTACGAGCACTCCCAAACTCTGACACCTAGGCCCTTTCTGAAACCAGTCCCTTGACTTGAAGTGCTCTCGGGAGGTTCCCTCGTCAGGAAGTGCCCCTCCAGCTGAATCAAGTTCCCTTGATTAGGGTGCTGGGTATAAAAAACTGTTTGGAAATACACTCGCCCTCCTTGTGCAGGAACAGGAAACGGACACCATTCGTTGCCATGGTTACCATCATCCATGGTGTTTATAAATCATTGTGTTAGTTGTTTTGTTCGTGTGGTTTCATTTATAGTTTTTCACGGTGGGGTTAATAAAGTGCCCTTGTGAACATCATCTGAGCTATTCTGCATCAGATGAAGATTGTTTAGGAGGAGTTTATTTATCATCTTTTTGTGGTGGTACTTTTGTACCATTTGTACGTTGCGGTTTCCATGCGGACAGAGAGCAGGGCTGCACAAGGCAATCGAGTCTAGATCGGCACAGACTCGCTCTTGAGGGCTTTATAAGACACTTAATATGGCGCGTGAACGCGCATATCGAGGGCAAGTGTGTAGGGCGAGTGGCGAGGTGCTGGTTTCAGAAAAGAAAGAAAGAAATAACCTGAACAGAACAGGAAGTAGCTCATAACATGTCTACGGTGTTTGAGATTGAAAGAGGATAATTCAAGCTTTTCCGTTTGCCTGTGCCTGAAGAGTGCAAACTGACTGTGAAAAGTGGACTGGTTAAGTAATCAATTGGCAGGTGTGGGGTTGCCATGGCAATCAATTGGCTGAGGCAGAGGCTGGAAATTGCACAGGTGAGGGCACTTGGGCTCATTAGGTCCACTGGCAGAACCTGACCAGAGCCTTTTGTGGTGTTTCTGGACAACGGTGTCGGCGGGGAAAACGGTTCTCGAGTTACGTGGATTACAACCGTAGACACAGACATGACATGACATGACATGACATGACATGACATGACATGACATGACATGACATGACATGACATGACATGACATGACATGACATGACATGACATGACATGACATGACATGACATGACATGACAGTACTGTGCAATGCATGCATGTTTGTGCTGTTGAGCTCAGTGCAGTTCCAACAGCCACAGCCAGAGGGCACCTCAACACAGACAATACTGAGCACAGCAGAAAGAGAAGGGAGAGGAAGGGAAAAGCTATGCCATGAGTTGAGTAGAGTACAGTCTGTGGTTGAGACGAGAGGGAGAGAACAGGAGAGAGAGAGGTGGGGAAGAAGAGAGAGAGAGAGAGAGGGAGAGAGAGACTAGCACCTAAAGGAGACATTTGAGCCACTCGTGTGAATCTCTCTCTCTCTTTCTGTGTCTTGCCCACTCCTTGGGCATCGTGCCCAGGGAGAGGCTGCCTGATCTGGGTAGCAAATCCAAGACACAGCCTGGAGGAGAGGAGGGTAGGAATCCGTAGGATAGAGAGAGAGAGAGAGAGAGAGAGAGAGAGAGAAGAGAGGTCAGCGAGACACCTCTCTGGAGACTGTGTGTGTGTGTGTGTGTGTGTGTGTGTGTGTGTGTGTGTGTGTGTGTGTGTGTGTGCGCACGCGCGTGCGTGCGTGTGAGCAAGAGCAGTTCCAGTAAATGCAAAGAAGGAAAAGTACAGGGAAGGAAAGGTGAGTAGGACATGAAGGAAGGAAGGAAGGAGAGAAGGGGAGGAATGACGGAAGAAAAGAGAGTGGTGTTGGAAACGCAGGAGGCTCTGTGCACGCGTGCGCGCACGTGCATGCGTGCGTGTGTGTAAGAGTGACTGTGCGTGTGTGGTATGTGTGTGTCTCAGTGAGATGCAGTGAGCATGACGGAGAATGACAGGTTGATTTATGGTTGGACTATAAAGAGAGGGAGAGAGAGGGGGAGAGAGAGAGAGAGAGAGAGAGAGAGAGAGAGAGAGAGAGAGAGAGAGAGAGCTGAGTGAGGATGGAAAGAGATGGATGGAGGACAGAGGAAGAGGAGGGAGGGAGGGACGGATGAAGCAGCGTTCTGCATACAGGAAGATAGGAGAAACGACGAGGGAAGAAGAGAAAGATAACTAACAAAGACTAATATCTATAATAGTCATATAACTAAGTAATGAAGACATACCTAGTGGCTAATTAATCAACCCTGCTCACACCCACATCTCTTGTTCTGCATCTCAGATACACAGATTTCGATCCCTTCTATCATTTTGAAGGGGACTGTGGAGGATGTACAGACCATGTGATTCTCAACATTTTGAATTTCAACGGCCCCCAGTTTGATATGCACCACGGATAGGCCACGGATACCCTTTTTTAAATCTCTCAGGCCCCAATCTACTCTGTAAAATCCATACTGTTAACATAATACACATGTCATTCTGACCTTGAGCTTGATCGTGACCTTGACCCCTTTGACCCAATCACCCAAACGAAATTGTCTCTTCAAGGTGGCCTACTGATCATATCCCACAAACTCATGACATATCCCATATCCCTTCTTGAGTTATTTAATCCACAGATAAATTACAATATAATAATAATAATAATGCCTACTGTCTATCCCTCCATAAAAAATATAAAATAAAGGCAAAAGCCACATAAACATTTAAAGACAACCTAATAGGCCTAATAATAATAATAATGTTTGACATATTTTTTTACTTTTACTTTGTTACTGTAATGTTTTATACCGGTCTGGGTTCGGTGCAGTCACACTGAACCCATTCTGCCTATATGCGGGCGGGTTCTGGCAACGCTTTTCGATGGGCGTTTAGTTTTTTAGTTTTCGTCTCTCTGTTCCCATTGAAAAGCAAAAGAAATCAAGATATAAAGCCAAGTTTCCTGAGGAGGGACGTCTGAAGCCCGTCCCGAACAGATGATGCAGTACAACCAGATACACTAATCCGAGACGATGGCCTTGGAGTTCCAGACAGCTTCTTTGGCCTTTAAAAATGAATATTTCGCTTTTTTTTGTTGCCCTTAAATACATCACATCTCAGTCTGTCTGTACGTACGTCTCCCCACCGCGGGGCTTTCTGTGTTATCCTTTTAACAATCTTTGTTAACAGTACCTCTGTACAATCTGCAAACTCTTAACAAAGTATTCAATCAATCAAGCAATAAATCAATCATGTGTTGTGAGCTTGTAGATCTGTTAGATTCAGGTGTATGGCTGGCCAGCATGTCTGTACTGCCGTGTGTGTTATATACTGTCCTTTGTTGTCTCCACCAGCCGAAGGAATGGGGAGAGTATGTTTGGCACTCCGTCCGTCCGTGTGTCCGTACGGAGTTACCAGCTAATCTCCGGCACCGTTAAAACCCAGTCGATGCCAGACTTTGCACACACACTCCCTAGATGCCAACGATGAACCTCTGCCCCAAATTGTCCAGAACGGCCTGTTATAGCGCCACCATCAGGCAGCTTTTCACCATTTTTACCTATAACTGCTCTGATCTGCGTGAAACGTTGCATGCACACTCCCTAGTAGAGGCCAAGGACAAACCTTTGACCTGCCTTTTTTAGCGCCACCAGCAGGCCGACTTTTGTAAAAAAAAATATATATTACTCCTCCAGATTTTGTCCAAAAATCCTGCATATCGTTACACAGTATCTCTATAGTCATGTGGTTAAGACAGATCTGTCCGATATTTCGTATTCCATCCTAATTGGCTAACCTTTCAAAGTTTGCAGGATTGGCCCGTTTTGAACAAAAAGACTGAAATCATGAACACAGCGTGCAATTTACGTGAAATCTTTCATGCACTTTCCTACTAGGCTGAGGAATATTTCCCACCCTTTTCACATTGGCCTGTTATAGCGCCACCAACCAGGAGGCCACAACCTGACCTGGCCTGGTGGAGACCTGTGCCCAGAGGGGCACTTTTTCTAGTTTTGACATTGATATTCCATATCCCATAATATGTGTATCTTTGGTCAACATCAGTAATTCTTCAAATGGCTTCGTAACTAAAATGTACTATTTACTTACTCTCTCTCCAGGCAGTACAGTCTACAAGTCTGACCTTTCTTTGAACTATGTGATGCGTGCGTACGTGTGTGCATACGTGCACTCGTGCGTGCATGCGCGTGCGTGCGTAAATTTTTGTGTGTAAGAGGGTTGTGACCTCTCACCTTTGATCCCTGGTCAACTTCAAACTTTTCTCTGTCCATCTGTTTGTCTGTCTGGTAATTAACTTCTATCTAAATCTAAAGTCAGCATTCCTCACTGCAGCGCATGCACGCGCGCACACACATGCGCACACACACACACACACACACACACACTCTCTCCCTCTTTCTGGTCGAAGGCCGGATGTAAGGGTCATTAAAGCTGTGTGTGTGTGTGTGTGTGTGTGTGTGTGTGTGTGTGTGTGTGTGTGTGTGTGGGTGTGTGGGTGCGTGTGTGTGTGTGTGTGTGCGTGTGTGTGTGTGTGTGTATGGCAGCATTCGTCCTCCTCAGTCAAAGAAGGAAATACCAAATTACCGAGGGCCTCTCTCTCTCTCCCCCCTTTTCTCCCTGCCAGTCTATATGTCGGTCTCTCCCCATTTCTCCCTTTGCCTGCCTGTCAGGCTTCCCATGTTAGCTCCCAGGTATGACCCCCACAGTGCACGCTAGTTGGGCTACTAGTTATGAAGCACACACGCATGCATGCACTTCCCTGTGTATTTTTTAAAGCCTTTGATACAAAAGGCCCATTCGAAATACATTACAATGATCACAATATCATCCCCTCCCCAGAACGAAAATACATCGCGTGGAGGAACGTATCCTCAGTGATGTATCCCAAGGTCATCGGGGTTTCGGGTCTCGCGAACATCATACCCCTCACTCGGGTGACCAGGTCCCGACTTACGTCCCAGGAGCTACCCTCGATCAGACCAGGGCCACACAATCTGTTAGATCCACTCCGGAACTACTCTGCTGGGACTGGGAGGCACAATTCTGGCATGTGGAGGGACTAGGCTCTGTGGGTTTGTAGTTTGTATAGCTTATGTAGTAGGCCTGCTTGTTATCAGACTATTTTACCAAAACAAATTCACAAAAAACTGGCAGGATGAGATTTATCGTAATTTAATGTGAGTTGTTGTTGAACTTCTTTGAGCATAGGTGTAATTTTGAGGTGACAACTGACAATCATCAAAGTAGCCTATTGGTGGTTGTGTTTTAATACATGATATTATGGGGAGAAGTAGATTAAACACATAGGCTAGGTAAAGTAGATTACTCACTTTGGCCTTGAACACCGGGACCAGACTGTACCAGACGTCTATAAGAGAGAATCTGCTTGTACCAAGCTGTACCCAAAACAATGAATATCAGACCTAAGCTACAGTACGGAATCTTGACTCTTATATGCTGCGGATCTCCCTCCTTCTCCTACACGTTTGCTGCTTTGTCGCCTACGCACGTCGAGTGTGAGGAAGTCTTCTCTTCAATAGATCATATAAGGCAAAACATGATGAGCCCAAATTGAAGGTGAAGGCAAACAACAACATCAGATTGAATAGTATTATTAGTGTACGTTATGTGAACTCGAATCAGCACAATTTTAATATAAATGGCAGTGTACAAATGTGACAGAATTGTCATTTATATTCAGATAGTTGTGTGTATAGCACATTGAAAAAAGTATTCTCACTGCAGGCAAGAACCGTATATCTGGATAGTTACAGATACAGGCAAGAATGTGTTGGGATTTCATAGAGGCCACGGTGTCCCTGATTAATTAATTGACAACTGACCGCGTTGTGAATGATTGGGCCCTCAGTCTATACCACATTAGACCAGGTGATAGCAGGAACACTGCACTGCAGATGAATACAATATCACAGTTGAGCTGAGAAAGAGTCAATAATGACTTTGAGGTGTTCCATGTGTTGTAGCAGTGTTCTTTCTTACATGCCACCTGAAGCCTACCCATCACGCTTGATCCTCACTTCATGACTGCCTGGTCTAAGCAATGGGTTAGAGACCCATTTGTGGCTTTTTTGATTGATTGAATACTTTATTAACAGTTCCATTAAGGTCACGCAACTGTTTTTAAATAAAATTAAACAATTCATTTTTATTAAAATGAATTGTTTAACATAAACATTAAGGAATTCCATGAATGTATTTAGATTGGAGAGTAATTTTTTTTTTTAGGTTTGAGTCCGGACAGGGATACACCAAATTAATCTTTATGGTCTTGAGCTGAAATGTTTGAGAATCACGGCTCTAAAGCTTCACCACTTTAGGGGTGAGGCTAAAATGCAAACATGACCTCACTACAGGAACCAGGTCAAGAACGTTGTAGTTCCTGGAACTTTTTACTTGAAAGGCGGGTAGAGCAGAAACTGAGGGAGAGATAGATCACTCTGTGTGTGTGTGTGTGTGTGTGTGTGTGTGTGTGTGTGTGTGTGTGTGTGTGTGTGTGTGTGTGTGTGTGTGTGTGTGTGTGTGTGTGTGTGTGTGTGTGTGTGTGACGTGTGTGTGTGTGTGCGTGACTGTGTGTGTTAGGGTTAGGTCTGTCTGGAAGGATCAATATTAACAGATCGCGCACGCGCATTACAGTTCAACCAATCAGTGTACTCAATGTATTTTCCCATTGAACTGACTCAAACTGGTACACCCGGTAATATTTAATAATACCCTTATGTTTGATACATTATCTTATTATAAGTGATTTAAGCTGAAAACGATATGTTTAATGGTGTTTTTTAGCATTGTTACATTTATGGGGCATGCCATTACAATTACTTCCATATGCACAACGAATGTAACACTGGGACAGCGTCCACTTTCGGTTTAATAACTCCCGACCTGTTTCATCAATTGAAAAACATGAAGTGGTTCATGGTAGCAGACACGTGTAGGTCCTTTGCCTGAAAATATTACATATTGCTGAGTAAAAGAGTGAATAGTGCAAAACGTTACAATCGTGCAGGTTCAATGGATGGTCATTGGCCATAGCAAATTGTGAGGTGTTTGATAGTAGGGCTGCAAAGTATCGATTATTTTCTTAGTATTCTATTGATTACTTTTATTAATTATATATCAACAAGTGTTATTTTATACTTCTTCCAACAGTGTCATGCAAAATTGTGAAATTAGTCGCTGGGCAATCGCCTGATCGCTGATGTTCAATATTTTTGAATGGTTTTGCTTAAGGTTTTGATTACGGTATTAATCATTACATATTTTTTTATTTTTTTAAATAATAATCAGTTGAATCGATTAGTTTGATTATCTGTTGCACCCTATAATGTGTATTTACTGTACATTTATATTGTGTGCATATGTTTGTGTCTTGTGCCATGTGCAAAACATACAAGCTGCCTCTGCACACATACGCTCTTTCATTCTCTACATTCATGTGTTTTATTCATTACTTCAAGACCAATTAGTGGATTGTGTGCGTGTGTGTGTGTGTGTGTGTGTGTGTGTGTGTGTGTGTGTGCACGCTTTAACATGTCTAGCTGAATTTTAACAGCTTACAGTCAAACAGTGACTCACAGATTCCTTTCTTTCATTCTCTCTCCCACTCTCTCTCTCTCTGTCTTACGCTCTTTCTCATGCACGCACGCACGCGCACACACGCGCACACACACACACACACACACACACACACACACACACACACACACACACACACACACACACACACAGTCTCTTTCTATTTTTGTAATTCTAGCTATCATCCATCTCTTCTTCCTTTTGTCTGCTCTTTATTCCTCAGCGTTATCTTTCAATCTCAATCCCTATTTCCTCTTTTCCCCTTCTCTCTCCCTCCCTCTCTTTCTCTCTCTCTCTCTTCCACACACACGCACGCGCACACACACACACACACACACACACACACACACATCCCTTCAGGGCTTCAGAACATCAAAGGGACCTCGGTGACACCTCAGAGAAAGAAGGTGAAAGAGATACAGTAGGAGCTCATTTTATACAGCCTGTTCAAGGCAGGAATGTTGCGCCATCATTCCGCATCACTGTTGTATCTATAGGTAGCTCTCCACCGCACTGATGTAGGCGGCGGTAGGCGTCGGAAAGCGCCTGTTGCTTGTGGAATGGGCGGTGTGGACCCTGTCGTGTCAGGTCGTAAGTTGTAGGGAAGCCGACCAAACATGCTCAGTCGGCTAGTGGCTACCGACACCTACTGCCCACTGGTAGCACGCACTGCCCACTGGTAGCCGCAGGGTGGTGGAGAGGGGTGGTTAAAGTCTCCGTAGACCTCCCGTCTTCTTCTGTTGCAGAAGCAAGCCTAAATAAGCCAGAGACATTGCCCATCGCACATTCAAACTAGACATCATATTCTCCGCTCTCAATTCCTATACCGATCATTTGATCAATACAAAAATGCTCTGTTTTTTGTTTTGGTCCAAGCTGAGGACTGCAGGCTCCTACAGACCGGTGCTGAGGACTAATGCCACCTCCTGATGTGGAGAGTTATTTAATCTGATTTCCTCTGCCCCTCGCACACAACAATGTGTTGTCGTTTGCAATAGTTTGTGCGGTGTGGTGACCAGAACTTTTCAGTTTGTGCGGTGTGGTGATGGTGACCAGAACTTTTCAGTTTGTGCGGTGTGGTGATGGTGACCAGAACTTTTCAGTTTGTGAGGTGTGGTGATGGTGACCAGAACTTTTCAGTTTGTGCGGGGTGGTGATGGTGACCAGAACTTTTCAGTTTGTGC
This sequence comes from Protomyctophum bolini, assembly GCF_963924005.1. Taxonomy (NCBI): domain Eukaryota; kingdom Metazoa; phylum Chordata; class Actinopteri; order Myctophiformes; family Myctophidae; genus Protomyctophum; species Protomyctophum bolini. The sequence continues at coordinate 10,051,090 of NC_137884.1, read as the reverse complement.
GGGGTGGTGATGGTGACCAGAACTTTTGGACACGTGAAAATCTGACATCCTCCGACGTCGGACTGCCAGTCTGTTGTATAGTCTGAAGTAGTTCGGTGGAGAACCACCTTAAAGAGACACGGACTGGGGGGCATTTTCGTGCCGCCATTGAGACGGCAGTGGAGTCACAGAGCTGAATCGACTGTGTAAAAGGTGTGACGTCTAAGGTCGGTGCACCTTTCTGCCTCAAACTACTCCCTGCTTCTCAATGTTTTTGCTCCTGTGCGGCCGTGTGTCCATCCACGTGTCTGTGTGAGGGTCTGCGAGCAGCTAATCTCCAGATTTTTCTGAATATGAACCCGGCCTGGCAGAGGCCTGCACCAAGGAGCACACTTTTTTAATATTTCTGATGGCACAAACACAACCCAGTATGTTCAATGGAAATTACAAAGCTATTATTTAGCTATGTCAGTCCTGAACTTAAAGGGACAACAACATATTTAAATCAACAACCCTTAATGAACAGGCCTGCAGGTCTAAATAAACTGTGTGTGTGTGTGTGTGTGTGTGTGTGTGTGTGTGTGTGTGTGTGTGTGTGTGTGTGTGTGTGTGTGTGTGTGTGTGTGTGTGCATGCATGCATGCATGCATGTGTTAGAAATAGGAGAGAGAGAGAGAGAGAGAGAGAGAGGGAGAGATTGAATGGAGCTTCTGTGACTGCGGTCTGCTAGTGTTTTGTGAAATAAATGTATAGGCTATTGTACATGTAAAGAATCTACCATCAACAGTACTGCTAACACTAGATTGTAAGTAAGGTTGTATTTTTTAGATGTCATGCCTCTCATAGCAGAATGCCAGCATGCTGTATTAGCACACACAGGTGTGGCTTTGTTTGGTTCTGTGTTAGAAAGCAAAGCCACCGTTAATGATGGATGTTTGTTGGTATTTCTGATAGAGACAGAGCCTCATCACACAGAGACTCTAGAGTACACAGGGATTGTCCCCAGGACAAGAACGTAGTACACAAATACATTATGAATTAACCACTTCAGCCCTATAATAGATCTATGAATGAGCGGAATCTCTGCATGCGTGAGTCCTTCGTGCATATTGAGAACTGTCCGGATAATCAACATCAAACTTGCCCAAATACAGTATGGTCAGATTGACAGTTGGGATCTCCATATATGGGTATAAAATGGAGAGGCAGATATTATCATAAAGGGACACACACAGACAGATCCAGAGATCTCCATAATATTATGTAGCCTACTTAAAAGGGACACAGACAGCCCTTCGCGCGTCTCGAGAACCATTTGACTGATCGACACTTGCTTTGTCAATGTAAACACATGTTTCCCATGCCAATAAAGCCCCTTTGAACTGAGACAGAGTTTATTTGTCAGTTCATTTGACAGTAACATATAGTTGTTAATACATCTGGTGCATTGTTGTTAAGAACCTAGTTTCCCTTTAAATTGTGAACTATGCCTTTAATGAGTAATAATACATGCGACACATTGCAAGCTTGTAGATCTGCTATTTTCTGCCAACGTTGGATGCTGGGGTTTATCTAATCACACTAAACGATTTAGTCAGTTATCAAAACATCCATTAGAATTCACATCCATTACATTTTTTTTATCAGAAAATACACACAATTATTGAATTAATCAAAAAAGTTGAGAAAAACTAAGAAAGAACCCAACTAGGTGCTCAACTGATATTTGATCCTCTAGGATCAACAGGAATAATAAGAAAGAAGAACAAACTACAGAGAGGATGTAAAATTGAAAGAACTTCATTGCATTACAGATAAAATAAACTGGACTGGTCTTCATCAGGGCGAGAGAGAGTCCGGTTGAAACATGTTCGCATTATCTCTGAAATACATTAAGGGCATAATGGTATGTAACTTTGTCCTGTGTTTGATGTAACAAATGCACTTTTCTTTAACAATAATTTCCCTCTATACCAGCAGTTAAATAAAGTTAGGTTAAATAAAATTACGTTTTAAGTTCATATCATGTACAGTATTTAATATTCACGAAGTTAAAAGTTTACTTGATCTACCGGTAAATGTTTTATCTATCAAAAGTGTATTTGAAATTGTATTCCATACTTGACCGAGCATGGATACAAAATATTGATCAGTGGTCTTTTTAGAACAGAAGTTCCCAACCACTGGTATGTGTGCCTGTGCTGGTCCCACTGGTACGCGAGAAGGGAATCCCAACTTTTCCCGACCGTGAATCTATAATCGTGCGTCACCAGGATAAATAACATGGTCAATGACAATGATATAACATTATGTTGTGATAATAATATAGCAGCGGGTAGGCTACTTGAGGCCAAACATGCCGGTCCGCATTCCGCAAACATTTCATGAACCGTCAGCCGGTCCATGGTAATAGAAAGGTTGGGTCTAGAACTCTCCAAAAACAGGAAAAGATGTGGTATCAGTAAGTTTCTATTTTTAACCCCTGACCCAAAGTCATCAGTCAAATGCCCAACCCACAGAACCATGTGCAAACAAAAGCAGTCAACAAGCGCTGATGTTCATTACATAAATATCTTTAATTGTTTTTTTATTTTATTTAAACCGTAAGAATATAAAACGTTTAATTTGGGATTCTGCATTTTCTTCTCCTTTTTTTTTTCTTCATACAAAGTCATAATAATACAGCAAACAGCAGATCACATGTGATTTCATTTTTAGCAGGTCATTTGATTCGAAGAGGAACTCAAGGAGATAATGAACTCAAGTGTTATTTCCAGTATGTCTAGATGGAGGGCGTTATTTTCAGACAGACAGGCAGAGGAAAGAGACTGATATCATCTGTCTCTCTGAAAGGGTGCAGGTAGTCCATAAAACATGTCAAACAACCTCCATTTGATCAATCATCTATAAAGAGCACACCTGTATAAAGATCACTTCAATTTGAAGTACGATACCTCATTAACACACACACACACACACACACACACACACACACACACACACACACACACACACACACAAACTGTCTTTTCAACAAAGTATTTGTTCAAATCAAACGCGCACTGACTCAATAGAAGCAGAACCCATCCCTACACCCATCGATATGACAACAGAAAGATATGTTTAAAATTAAGTGAAAAGAAGTAGCATCCATGATTCAACATGGTTCCTCCTAGTTTATTAGAAACAAAATAAAAAACTCTTTCCATTTCCTTGTGAAACTCCTCTTCCTCTCTCTCCCTCGCACAGGATTTCAGAGAGGGAATTAACAAAGATAGTTAGCTAAGCTTGGAGCCTTGTTTCCATTCTCCAGCTAGCCTCAGGAAAAGTGACAGATGGAGGAAGAGAATGACAGAGAGACGGGGAAAACATTTCTTTTTTTTCCTGTTTGTCTCTGTACTGTGACTATGAATCCAATACAATTAAAATGTGCTTCATTAACAACACAGAAAACAAACCAAAGCAATGTTGCCAAAACAGATACAGTGTCACAATTTAAGCAATATATTTCAAACTTTCCATTTGTCTCCAGATCTATTTGTCGTCTATTTGTCATTCCCGCTCAGTCACTGGGTGACATGTTCCCATTGGCATACAGTAAAATCCTCTGTTTATTTAACTCTAGGAGTGTAAACAAATTGACCATGCATTTGGCTCCATTTGTACATTCTCAGAGGTAAATCCACCACTGAGTGAGTATTTTACTGTAAATGTCAAAAACTAAAAGTCAGCATAATGATGTGTTATCGTACAACAAATTAATAAAACAGATACAAAATCAAAACCAGGTGATCAGACACATCTGTTAAAGGAGAACATGGCCACATATGACTGTGTTCCATGTCTTTGACCATTGTACACAAATAATCGAAAACAAACAGTGTTAAATTGTCACCAGAAAGTAACATGTAATGTCTATTGTCTAGCTTATAGTGATATAATAGTTTGGTGAAGCCAAACCTCAATGATGGCTGCAGGGGCTCTTAACCACTTAATCCCCTATTCAAAGATTTTAAAAATAAATAGCCGATCTAAAAGCTCACAACACGTGGCATTGCGACATGTTGTGACCTTGTAGATCTGCCACTTTTTTAATTTAGTTTATGACATGCCAAAAATAGGGATGCCAGGATTAAAGTGGTTAACTCACCAAACAAACATGTTTACTCTCTTTTTGTTTTTAAATATATCAAATAAAATAAAATCCCCGCCCACTCAAAAAGCCCCACTTCTCTCCTCCTCTCTGTCCTCATCCTCTCCTTCCTCCCTCTGTGTTCTGTCCCCCTCCACAAACCCCCTGCCCTGACCTCTTCATCACCTGACCTTCTCACTGCTCTCTGTCATCTGCCACAGACCCAGGTTGAGCACTTTAAGACAGGGGAGCTGTGTGATGCGCTCAAGGCCCCTCTTTGTTATTTTGGTACATCCGTACAGGTCGATGCCCGCCAGCTGGGTCAGGTGGTCGGCGATGAGCTCCAGGCCCTTGTCCGTGATGCGGACGCACTGTCCGATGTTGAGCGTCCGCAGCTCGTGCATCTGCCGCACCATGCGGTTGATGCCGTCGTCGGAGATGTGACACGAGCACAGCGACAGCGACTTCAGCTTGTAGAGGCCCTGGGCGATGTAGGCCAGCGACTGGTCGCCGATCTTGTCGCAGAACGACACGTCGAGCCCGGACAGCCGCAGCGTGCCCATGGCGAGGTGCATGGCGCCCGTGTCGCTGATGTTGTCACAGGAGCGCAGGTTGAGGCTGCGGAGGGACGTCATGTGTGACAGGTGGATCATCCCTGCGTCGGAGATGCCTCCGCAGAAGCTCAGGTTGAGCACGTGGAGGCGTCCGAGGCCCCTGCTGATGTGCTTGAGGGACAGGTCGGTGAGCTTCTGGCAGTCCTGCAGGGTCAGCTGCTCCAGGTTCAGGCAGCCCTCGGCCGCGCTGCGGGTCATCCCCGACAGGTGTCCGATCCCCACGTCCGACACGTGGCGGCAGGAGCGCAGGTTGAGGCTCTTGAGGCCGTGGAGGCCCCAGGCGATCAGCAGCAGGCCCGTGTTGGTGATGTTGCTGCAGCCGCCCAGCTCCAGGACCTCCAGGTTCTTCAGGTACTGGGCGATGCGCCCCAGGCTGGAGTCGGTGATCTGCTTGCACAGGCTGAGGTTGAGCGCCCGCAGGGACGGGATGTCCTGGACGAACGCGTGGCCCAGGCCGTTGTCCGTCAGGTTGTAGCAGCCGGACAGGTTCAGGGACTCCATGTCGGGCATCCCCTGGATGACGTAGCTGAGACTGCGACGCAGGGACAGGATCTGGAGCCGCCGGATGCCCCGGGCCTGCAGGCTGGGGAACAGAGAGGGGTTGGAGCGGCGGAGGTGGAGCTTGGCCTCGACCCCCCGCCACACCGACTTGTGATACGAGGCGTCCCGCCACGCCGCGCACACCTGGGCCACCCGACCTTTGTCCCGCACGTCCAGATAGCTGAAAATCATGGCCAGAATCTCCGGGAAGAGGCACAAGATGTGCGTCTCCATTGTCCTTTAAAACCCAGGCATATAAGCAAGGGATGGAGCCTGTAGACACTCCACGGGAAATGGGGGGACCCCAAAAGATGAGGTATAAACCCCCTCCTGTTTGAAAAGAAAAGTAACAACAGCAGTCCAGTTTATCCACAGCAGGCCAAACAAACAGTAAAAACACGTTTTTTTTAATCCCGTTTCCGTTTCTTCCTCCCTAGTATTAGGTATTTCTCACATCTCTTAACTGTGAGGGATCGATCCAACTCTTACAAACCCACGTGATCCGGCCTGATTGCGCAGTAGGATTCAGACTCAAAAAGAGGGAAAGAACAGAGCCCCCACTCCCACCTCCCCAAAAAGAAAAGAACCCCTGTTCGTTTCTTTCTCAGTCCCTCGGTCTCTCTCCAGTCTCCACCAAAAACGCACAGAGGAGTGTGGACAGTGGGAGAGAGAGAGAGGGAGAGAGAGAGAGAAAGCGGGGGAGGAGAGGAACGAAGGAAGGAAGGGGAAGGAAGCGTTGGTCCTCCTACCTCCTCTCTCTCTCTCTCCTTCTTTCTCTCTCTCTTTCTCTCTCTTTCAGACGACGGCCCCTTGTCTTCTCTCCACAAAAAACTCCTCGTCCTGAAGGGGGTCCAGGCGCTCGTCCATTCTCCACATAAATAATAACAACAATAATAGCATGTAATAATAGCGTCGTGCGCCTTTTCCAATCAGACGGGGCAAACGGTGCAAATCCGAATCCAGCTCCCTCTCCTTTTCCCCTCTCTCTCTCTCTCTCTCTCTCTCTCTCTATCAGATGAAAACGAGAGCGAGGTTTAGGGTTTGGAGTCTCGCAGCCTTTGTCTGCTCTTTTCAAACCGACTTGGCAGGGTTCGAACCACTGCGCGTCGGCGGGGGTCAACGTAGGGACCGTTGTTCGTTTTCTCTCCAAAAAGCGGTAGTGCAATCGTACATTTCGCCATTTGCAGCGTCAAAACCACGTTGTGAATATGTTTCCCCCCGTTTCGGTGGATTTATAAAACGAGGGTGCAGTTAAGAGGGTCGTGGGTGTAGATGGCGGACCCCGCGGTGTGACGCACATAATGGTTTGGTCCGCCTCAGCTGGAGCGCTGCGAACAGTTTCCCTTGGAAACCAACTTCTTCACAATTCACTTCAGTATGAGGCCTTAACCCTTCACACACACACACACACACACACACACACACACACACACACACACAAGAGAGAGATAGCTGAGAGGTTTTGGGGATACCAAATAGTCAAATTTTTCGGGTCACCAATTTTGTCCCCAACTTTACTTTCAAATCGATTCAAAGGAGCTTTATTGGCATGAGAAAACTTATTACATTGCCAAAGCAAGTGTCAAAATACAATAAAAACTGTTGAAAATGGGGAAAGTATATACAGTTGGAGGGGGTCAGCATTTTGTCAACAGAAATCTCACATTGCATGGTTATATACATGTTGGTCACTGTCACTGAGTGATCTAGGATTAGTCTAATATCTAATCATTAGATATGTTCCTTGGCCTGCTGTAGGCCTATACTCATATAGTGTAGCCTAGGCCTACTCCTCATCTAATTAGTGACGGAAGAGGTAGGCTACTCACATTGTTTTACTAAAAGTATCAATAGCCTACCACAATGTAGAAATACTCTGTATTTACCAAAAGTAAAAGTAGGCTACTCATTTTGCAGAATATCCCATTTCAAGTTTTCAAAATGCCTATACAAATCTGTAGAAGAGAAAGCTGAAGTGTAGACTAGTGGTTCATTTATGTTATTTAATTAAAAACCCACAAAGTATAGTTAGGCCTACTTTCCAGTTCCACCACTGCTCCTGATGAACTTTTAACACACTGCCGTTTCACCTGTGTGTGTGTGTGTGTGTGTGTGTGTGTGTGTGTGTGTGTGTGTGTGTGTGTGTGTGTGTGTGTGTGTGTGTGTGTGTGTGTGTGTGTGTGTGTGTGGAGCAGAATAAGAGTGGGGTCGGGTGTCAGAGATAGTGACTTGCCTAGTGAAAAAACAACCTTCCATTTTATGATTCTTGTGGGATTGAATGCTAAATTGTTACTTTGTATATTTCTCTAGTCTTGTCTCTTTGGCATCAGTATTACTATTTAATATCATTAAAAGCTAGGCTAGGCCACAGCTAGCCTGTATTCTGTTCCCAGTAGGCAATGTTTCTATTCCGTCAGTCAGTATTATGCAGCATTAGTAGATAGTATTGTATTCTATAGGTGTTGCATGGCTATTACTCATGTCCTCCAGGGACAGACTTTCTCTCTCTCTCTCTCTCTCTCTCTCTCTCTCTCTCTCTCTCTCTCTCTCTCTCTCTCTCTCTCTCTCTCTCTCTTGCTCAGTCTCTCCCCCCACCAATTCAATGTTCAATGTGCAGTTTAAGTACACCCCCTTGTGGTCGTGTAGACACATCACAGTGTGACAGAGCCTTATCCTCCTTACTCCTAAACTGGTTCTCATCTTGGACTCCAACTATCTATTCTTTCTATTCTACTATTTAATTGCATTCTAGTGTCCATGGATACACGCCATGGCCAATCAAGTGACCGGAACCAGTAGCCTATACCCATAGTGTGTCAAAAAGCCGTTTGGCAATCACCTGTCTGCTAGCCTATACCGGCCCTGAGTGTACTTGCACTTAACTCCTAAATGTCCCCCATCCTCCCAGCTTCTACCAGCCATCCACATGGGAGAAGCTAGAATTTCCCCCGGGCAGAATTATCCCCCCATAAATAAATCCTAAAATATTGGGACGAAGTAAATGCAATTAATACATCTGACACTGCATGGTCTTAATATGATTAGCATTTCTCAGTGTAAGAAACTGTTGGGCCCCTGGCTGGGCACAGACTTGTAAAGGCTACACAGAATGCCCAACACCATATTAACAGAACTACCTCTCAACAGGATTTGAAAGATATATTGCTATTTTGAACTTACTTTTAGCATGTCCCTCTAAAGTCATAGATACACTGCCGCGATAAACACACATAAAAGGTACCGTATAGGGTTTCTTTCTTGTTTGGCATCTACAAAGTGAATATTTAGGCTATTCCTTCAGTTTTCAGTAAGACTTTTGGGGCTCTGCCTGTATTGACATTAGTGACTATAAGCCCTTTTGAAATGCAAACTAGGCTAACTGCAAATACAGTATTGACCAGTGTTTCCCAAACAGTAGGTCCTTTTTTTGTTTCCTACATTCCTACATTCCCAATAAAGCAAAATAATTTATGAAATTAAAATGTCAATGATGTTTTCAGTAATTGCATGACTTAAATATTGTTGTCTGTGTGTTTAAAAAAAAATTGTATTACATGTTTATTTGTACAAAACTCAAATAAAGTATTGATGCTAGGTTAAATCAGCAGAGGGCGGTGTTCCCCCCCTATCTCTCTCAGTGTGAGGGTCTCTCTTTGTCAGCCTTCTGATTGGTCCCTGACTGACTAACCAGCATGCTCTTTCTGCCTTGTTCCGCCCTGGTGCCACCTTGTTTATGTTGAAATAAAAACATCATTTTTGGAGAAAAATGAAAACAAACATGATGTGTCCAGTCACCATGCTGCACCTGTGATGTTCCTTTTTACTGACACAAAATAAGCATTTAGTGCACAGAATATCAATATGAAGCAACTGAAAAACACGTTATTTCAATGGTAGTGGATGGAGAGAGAGGATTTTTGTCCACCCACGAAACGGCAACCAATGGGTGCGAAGAGAGACTTGACAAAGGGTGAATTCAATTCCATTTTCAAGGGCACAGTCATACTTTTTTTTAATGCACTGTTTTTAATGTTACGTTGTACGTTTGTTGGTACTCTGTCTGTCTGTCTGTCTGTCTTGTGCCAACAAACCAACATATAATAATATTCTAAACTAGCCTAGCCTACAATCATGGTAGCCTACGATTATTCAATGGTGATAAAAAGATAAGCCCTGAGTGCTTATTTCCATTGTGGTGCTGTGTATTCAATTCGTAGAGATAGAGACAGTTAAAGACATAGGCTATAGGCCTACAATAATATACAATACTAGGATATCATCAGCATTACTGTTATCATGCATATTGGAGACTGTCAAACGAGTCATGCACGTTTTTTTCCTTCTTTCTTGTGTGCTGTGTGTGTGTGTGTGTGTGTGTGTGTGTGTGTGTGTGTGTGTGTGTGTGTGTGTGTGTGTGCGTGTGTCGCGCGCAGGGGCGGTGGAGCTCCACCGGTTCTATTATCATGCACAGACAGCTCGTGACACATCCGCTCCACAATACCGCAGGCGAACCGGAAACAACCAAAAGTTAAACAGCTCCCATGGTCAATTAATATATAGGCTATGTGAGAAATGGCCTAAATAGGCAGGTGATTGTAGTTGAATATAGTTGAAAAAGACGCAGGTCCAGGCCAGGATTAGCCTATATGACTAAACAGATCTTAAACTGAATTAATTAAAGTCCATGTTTCATCTAGGCTTTAGATATTTTTCTCTACCGATACTCGGTGTGTGTGTGTGTGTGTGTGTGCGCGTGCGTGTGTGTGTGTGCGTGCGCGCGCGCGTGAGATAGAGAGCGAGAGAGAGAGAATTCAAGAATGTTGAACCAATAGCAGTTTTGTCTTTTGGGCTCTGGTCTCATACATTCACTAAGGTGGTCCACGCGCACGCACGCACGCACACACACACACACACACGCACACACACACACACACACACACACACACACACACACTCGCACACACAGAGGGAGACTCACACCTCTGACCATTGTGTGACAGTAAAATAAAAAAGAGGGGGGTGGTCGGGCGGAGGGGAGAGAGAGAGAGCGAGGGGGAGAGAGGGGCTAGTAGTATTTAGTTAGTAGTAGTGGTAGTAGGCTTTTGGGCTAGTGGTGTTGTAGGACTATGCGTGTGTGCTGCTCAATTAAGGATTTAATCTCGTCGTTAATGGATTGTACTTCATCTACTGGTAGCATACAACTACAGCAGCACTTCTAACGTTCTCTCCCATTTAGACCGAGAGAGAAATGAGGAGTAATACGGAATAAGTGAGAGAATCGACACTGGGTCTAAATAATTTGTTAGTAAACAACCGGCCCGGGACATAGGCTACGTTGCCGCAGATCGACTGAACTCCAGCAAACAAAAGAACAAGCTCTTTGTAATAAAAAATAGTATTATTTAGCTACTTTTGAAACATTTTCGTTTTTCAACTTTTTCTGGAAAGTATCTGAAGGACCGATCCTGAGCAGAGAAACGGAGACAGACATACACGGGGACCTTTGAACCCACAGAGACACCCTGCGATCTGTCCACAATCCACATAGGACCAGTTTGTCCAGCCCACTGAAGAGACCGAACATGGACGCTGCCCCTACCCGGAGAAGAAGCGCCGGAGCCGGGCAGCATCTGCTGCTGGTGACTGCTGTCCTCCTGCTGGTGGCGGTGCAGGTCGGAGCCAACTCCTGGTGGTGAGTGAATGTCTGTCTTTGTCTTACTGTGTGCGTCTCCCCCGTAGTCTTATCAAATACAACAGTTACAGACAGTATGCTTTTATTTATTTATTAACCACTTAATCTGAGTTGGCGCTGTAGCTACTTTTGTCCGTAACCGAGCTTCAAGCTCACAGCGCGTCGTGTTGCGACGCGTTGTGAGCTTGAAGATCGACTATTTTTGGCCAATGTTGGCGTTCAAGTGGTTTATTATCTGCAAGTGACAGCTGATCAGAAACGCTACTATAGACATTGTGTCTGTAGGTGGGGGGTTCGTGCCTTGCTGTCCCGGTCTACAGTCATGTCGAAGCGAATGGAACAAATGTGAAGCGTGCTGTCACAATATTTATCCTGGGTGAGCCCCAAATGGTCCTGCTCCCTGTGTGTGTGTGTGTGTGTGTGTGTGTGTGTGTGTGTGTGTGTGCGCGCGCGCTCGTGCGTGTGTGTGCGTGCGTGCGCGCGCGTGTCCAAGCCATGGGTCCAAGGGGAGTCAGGGGACCCCACGTTTTAAACCCGCAATATACTGTTCTCAACTGTTCTGTTCAACTCTACAGTCCAGTTGAGCTCCATTAATGTTCTTTAATGCAGGAATGTTAGAAATAATATACTGTGTGCGCGCGCAAGCGCGCGTGTGTGTGTGTGTGTGTGTGTGTGTGTGTGTGATACAAAGTTGTTGTGGTGGTTGTCAACTCAAATGAACACCCATCTTTTCTATAAAGTAAACCATTTTCTGTTTAATGGCTTATAAATGAATTCCTTCAAGAAGTCCTGGAATTCCAATGTGTTACTTTAAATGCTTTAATGTGCTCGGGGTTTCAATTAAGTTATGGAAAAATGCTTCAATGGAGGTGATTGTCTTTAGTGTCATGGTCATGATTATTCTATCCCTTTGTTTGCTGTGCTTGCTGTGTTTTTTGTTTGAATGTTATGTTATCTAATATGCTGCTGCATTGTCTGTAAGGAAGCCAAACAAAAAAAAAGTTTTACTCTTATGTACCCGTACAGTACACAAGATGTAACAATAAAGTACAACCTTCAACCTTTGGTGTCACTACAGAGACTACTGTACATCCACCCAGTTGCAAAGTGCTTCAATGTGACAAAGTTTGTACAAACCCTGCCCACCTGTCAGCCATGCATATTGAACCCCAGTACTCTGTTCCAACCCTTGAATGTTCTCACTTGAAGCATTTGCTGTTTGCTTTTTTTTTTTAGAAATTTTGTTTTTGGAGCTTTTTATGCCTTTATTGATAGGGAACAGTAGACAGACAAGGGGGAGAGAAATGGGGAGTGACACGTGGCAAGGGCCATCGGGCTCGGGAGTCGAACCCGCGGCACGCCGTCCAGGTGGCTTCACTGGCTTGGCAGCCCAGATGATTCCATAGACATGTCTATAGACCTACGTACGGTTACATTTACACCTGACTGACCACAACCACGTCGACTGTTGACCACTGGTAGCTGACCAGTACAACAACCACATGCAGTCTTCTACTGTTGGCCACTCAGATATCTGTATCTTCATCAGATACAGATATCCTGATGAAGACTTCGATAAAACTCGGACATTTATACTTGGTTGTGCAACAGACATAACACATAATACAAGCTCACAATGCGTCGCAATGTAACATTAGAGTTAATATGTGTCTATCTGTTTACCTTGCTCAAATAATACATTCATTATAATTGTTTTATCTGAGGATGGAGTGCGTTTGAGGACTAGACCAAGCAAGACTTCCTGGATTTTGTTTTGTAATAATTGTATTGTGACTTTCCAAACCTCAAGTAAGCCTAACAATATGAACTGGTCCAGTAGCACCAGTAAATGACAATGGGTTATTTTTTTGTTGTTTCAGGTCTATGGCCTTGAGTCCTGTGCAAAGACCAGAGCTGTACATTATAGGAGCCCAACCTCTCTGCAGCCAGCTGACTGGTCTGTCCCAGGTAAGGATCTGTTTGGATTCTGCTGTCTGTGGACATGACTTTATGTCAGCATTAAATGTAGTGGATTACTTCATGGCATGCTTACTCTTTATAACCGGTAACCAGTTTGACAATCTTTTAGAAAATCTCCCTCTTTTCAGCTCTGTCTCGGATGTCCAACTTTCACATGATAACATGTTTGTTCTGCAGGGTCAGAGGAAGTTGTGCCAGCTCTACCAGGATCACATGACATTCATCGGAGATGGGGCGAAGACGGGCATGAAAGAATGTCAACACCAGTTTAGACAGAAGAGATGGAACTGCAGCAGTGTAGACAACAACTCTGTGTTTGGACGAGTCACACACATAGGTGAGCAAGAAATTATACTGGATAATTAACCACTAACCCTAATAAGTTCAGAATTGTTTTGTGTGTTACTAGGGCTACAATGACATTGCCAAACGTCAGGGTTAAAGTGCTTAACAAGTTGCCTGAAAGCCCAAGTTAACAAAATCAAATCACTATTCCCAGAATCCCATTCCACATAACAGAGAAAATCTATTTGATCAATTTTCTGTTAATTACAGTATGGTGTTCAACTTCTCCTGTGAAGTTGTTTCTAAAATAGCATTTAGCTGAATAGCTCGCCAGCGAGTTCCATTTGCACACCTCGCTTCAATCAGTTTGCGCACACAAATAAAAATATGCTTGAGATGGTAAATAGCAAAGCTGTATCTGTTCAGAGGCAGATAACTATGCGTTTTCATTGTAGCAGGATTGAGGTCCCATTTGGCCCAGTAAACATGCACCCTGTTGATCCACTAGTCGTTCTCCAATTAAAGTGGGGTCCAAGGGGGTTCCAAATGGAGTCTGCAACTCTAAAACCGAACCATTTGTACTCTCTCAGAGTTATGAGGGGGTCCTTGAAATAACAAAGTTTGAGAACCACTAGTCTATTCTGTTGGTCCAGAAACCCTTGGTCAGTACTGTAGGGGTCTGACATGTCTCCTTGAAATTACTCTTCTGATTGTCTGCACCAATCTTTCTCTTCCCTCTTCCTCTGTCCTCCATAGCAGAGGGGTCTCTGACTTGTCTCCTACCGTCCTGTCTGCGGTACTAGTCAGTTCCATTGTTTCACTGTAGGCCACACAAAGCTTGTAGATTGGCTATTTTCAGCACACGACACTGTCGTGCGACAAAGTAGCCTAGTATAAATCAAGCTTTAGTCGTCTGCTTGCAGCTGTCAACATTGCTGCTTGAAGGCTTAGACTAGAGTAATAAAAAATGCACTTATCTTCTGCAAAGTTTCACTATACTCTTTCATTCTTTTTTATTCGTTGTCGTTTCTGTGCACCGCTAGGATGAGAATGCTTCATCCTGTGCTAGAACCTCAGCTACAGCCAAAACCACGCTATGGTATAAGTTTGTTACGGCTGGCCCCAATGCAGGCTATTATAATGCCCCACCCCCCAGAGAATGCTATTTACAAGTTTTGAAGCACACAGGATGCAGGAGGCAATCTGCTGCTCAGGGCAAAATATCAAATATGCGCCCATGTGGACTTAACATGCAGAAGTATGATAAAATGCCTCATGTTGATGTCTGCTATTTTAAACCCTTAAAATCGGGTACTGTGTCATTTTAAATGTTTGCGCTGGCTATTCAAAGATAGCAGATATACAAAGGTAATATATCAAGACCTATTGTAGTTTAATGCGAGGTGTTAACTTATTTTAACACAGGCATACTTTGGGCCCAGCCCATCCATAGGCACTGCCACCATGGCTTAACCATCAGTGATTACAAATCACAATTGTTTTGGTTTACACCAGACCACACTGCTCTGAGGAAACCTCTGTGACCACCCTGGCAACATTTCCACTAATGCAATGCGTTGTGAGCTTGTAGATCGGCAGTTTTTTGTTGTACAGCGAACGGGCAAAGGGCATACTGTCCCTCCATCTGACTGGTAATCACAGTTCACTGCATTTTCTATAATGCAAATAACATTTATTAAAAACACATTTGTAACACCAATGTTGTTTGGTCATTTACTATAGCCTGGTTCATAGAATAGAATAATGTCTGTTTTTTGTTTGTTTTTATCAGAGAATGAGGCCGTATTAGGCACTGATTGAGGTTTTAATATCTAGTATTATTATAGTATTTAGCTACCTGAGTAAACATAGCTAATGCATTTCCACAAAGGCTTATCTTTATAAGTTTAACAATGTGAGTAGTAGACATTTTGTAAACAATTCAAATGTTGATAGACTTCAAACAACCAGATAGCACTCAAACAATTATGCACTTCAAGATAGTTAACATTAGTATGATCCCATTCAACCAGAATATGCTATAACACACAAGTAAGAGAATAATTGACAGAAGAATGAGTTGACAGCCGTCAGGATTCAAGACAGCTAGGCCTTACGATCATGTGTTGTGATCAAGCTTGCAGATATGCTATTTTTGACATGAAAAGTTGTGCACTAATAGCCGCCCTTGATAAACATACGTTTTTATGAAAACTGTTTTGTAGAATCGACCTCAGGTCTTAATAATTGGTTAAAGCCCCGCCGAGGGAGAGCCATGCAGTTTCTGTAGCGTGGGGCAGCAATGCATTATGCATGTAGTTCACCCCCTGAACATGACGCGTACGTAGCCTATCATATCGCAGGTAGGCTACTATTTATTTATTCTCATCGGTACGGTGTCCGTGTTTTGTGTTCGTTAATGCGGTCATTCTCAACGGGGTAGGGTAGGCTATACCGCGCGGGTGTGTGTGTGAGAGAGAGAGTAGTAGAGTAGAGAGACACCTCCAAGGCTCCAACGGATTTGACACCCACTCGTCGATGAGGAGTTTGACCACAACCCCCGCTGGGCATTAGCCTATAATACACACACGCACGCGAGCGCGCGTCCACATACACATAGAGAGATCGAGGGTTACTTTTTGGACACTATTTGCTATTTGTATGTAGGCCCCTATGTATGAATGTATGCATAGTAGGCCTAGTAGCCTATAGATTTTCCTCGGAACAGGAAAGTAGCCTATATAGGCTAGCCTACACTCTCTCTCTCTCTCTCTCTCTCTCTCGCTCTCTCACTCAGCGAGGCTTCATTTCAGGTAAACCATAGACTGGGTTAAACGCGCTTTATTGACAGCCTGGGCAATGGCATTGCCAATGACAATTTGTCATAAATTAAAACGAAGTAGGCTAACAAATACATTTACAAACAATAATATAGGCTACTAATAGGCTATTAACTCTCGCTGTGTGTGTGTGTCTCTCTCTCTATCTCAATTCAACGGAGCTTCATTTATCTCTCTTTCAGTTTTTAATACCAGTGAGTCTTTTGAAATGCGTTGATGAGTTGACAGGGTGTCGGTACATCCGGACTGTTTGAAGTCTGCTAACCACAGAACCATAACCCCCAGTATCCCACCCCGCCCTCTCTCTCTCTCTCCCTGTACTTTATGGGCGAGTTGAATGAGAGTTCACACGTTGTGGTTGGGGTTTCCTTTCTTTTTACGTCGCCAGACGCCATACCTGTCTGACTTGTTGATTCCATGTTGTTTGTAATGTTAGCAGGCGGTGAAAGAGCATTGACATGGAAAACAACTTCCTTCTCCTCCTTGTAATCCCTATACTGTTGGTTGTTATGGGTTAGCTTGATCTTGGCTCTGATCCTTGTAATGCTTTACTATGTTGCGTGTGATGTGGATAGGATCTTGTAATCCCTACAGTTTGTTTGCTTGTGATCTAATCTAGGGCCTGATCCTTGTAATCCTATTTTACTAGCTATTAGTTGAGATTGTAATGTCACTGATCCTTAACTGCTTATCAGTACTGTAGGGCTGAAAGTGGTTAATGTATGTTTTGTAATAATAAGCCAAATCTATAAACTAACTAGTAACTAAAGTTGTCAAATAATTGTAGTGGCGTAAAAGTACAATATATTTTTTCTGAGGTGTAGTGGAATAGAAGTAAAAGTAGTATAGAATTAAATTAGTAAAGTAAAAAAAAATACTTCCAAATTGTAGGCTACTTAAGTATGGTACTCAAGTAAATGTACTTTTTAAAATGTAGGCCTACTTACTTTACACCACTGCTACAGTATTTGTTGACTGTAATGTCACTAGGATCTGATCTTTGCAGTCCTTACTGTTTGTTAATTTAACTTAATTGTATCTAACATTTGATCTAGTAAGATATCCTACTTACTTAAGACCTAATGCCAAATCTACAAATGCCTTCTAAATCAGTAGTTCTCTAACTTTTTCGTATCAAGGACCCCAAAACAATTTCAAGATTTTTCAAAAATGTTCCAAATAGCAGAACTACAAGCTTACAGCGCATCAACTTCATGCTACCCTGCGAGCTTGCACATTTTTGAGAACCACACTGCCCTAAATCCTAAGCGTTTTCTGAAAAAACACATGTTGCTATATAGCTAAAATGACACAGATGCTCTCCCGGTTTTAATGAGTTGACCAGACTCGAAGATGAGACGAGGGCATGGGGGGTTGGGTCTGCAAGATTCCTTGCCGACAAATAGAAAAACAACAAATAGTATGGACTGCTGGAGTGCTCACATTTCTCAATGAAACCAGAAACAAAATGGAATTCAGCACAATCAACCAAAGCTATAAGGTGCCATATGCTTGCAGCATATAAGAGAAGATTGCGTTGGATTGGCATGAGAAGTTAATCTTTGGTTCCAGTATACCTGCCAGCTAGTGGGTATACTGGTTTGTTTCCCCAATCCATTATCCCACTCTGTCAGACACATGTGTTTGCCAATTATGCCATACACTCAGTATGAAAAAGTTCAACAGTGCAACTCAGGTCTGTTTGACTAAGATTAGAGGGTTTAAGTGGTAAACCCACTGCTCCCCGAGTGCCCATACATGGCCCTGTACTGCTCCTAATGGTTAAGATGGGTCAAACACACCAAACATAACACTTCCTGAATGGCCTGTGAAAAGCAGTCTTTTTATACATAACATTGTGTTGGCAGTCCAACCCAACTAGGATCCACGATTTTACGCACAAAATGTTGTCGCCGACCATCAGTACAATCGTTGAGTGTGTGAGCCTTGTCTGAGCATGCTGTTACTAGAGCCCGACCAATGCAAGATTTTTTGGCGCGGTGTCGAATGTCAATCCAGATTTTTGGAGAGTCCTTGCCTAACTGATTACTGGTGTTTTTACCGATATTTTGTAAAGAAAAAAGTGAAAAAACAATTTGAATAAATGGAAAAATCAGCAATAGCAGAACTACAAGCTCACAACGCAATAGAGGGTATACCGGTATGTGGAGAAAAACTACTGTACTTTCTGGCCTTGACCTCATATACATCCAAACAGAAATCTGACATCTGATTGCATTAAACGATGTTAAACAACGTTAAACTCACTTTGCCATGCACTTACTGTATGCATATGCATACCCTCTATAGATAGATCTGGCTAGGCTTTTTGCCTATAGTGTATAGTTGCATAATTGCAGATACCGATCTTGTCAAAAAAGTCAAATAATGGCCAAATATATTGGCTCTAACAGTTACGGTAGACCCTCTGGCTGATGTCCTTTGTGTGTGTGTGTGTGTGTCCAGCCTCCAGAGAGGCAGCCTTCACGTATGGCATCAGTGCAGCGGGCGTGGTCGACGCCATCAGCCGTGCGTGCCGCGAAGGAGAGCTGTCGACATGTGGCTGTAGCCGTGCGACCCGACCCCGCGACCTCCCGCGAGATTGGCTGTGGGGCGGCTGCGGCGACAACGTGAATTATGGGTACCGCTTCGCCCGGGAGTTCGTGGACGCCCGAGAGCGAGAGAAGAACTTCCCCAAAGGGTCAAAGGATCACAGCAGAACTCTGATGAACCTGCACAACAACGAGGCTGGAAGACAGGTATGCACATGCAGTACACACATGAGCACCTATACAGTATATGCGATAACACACACACACGCACGCACACACACACACACACACACGCTCCCAGTTCGTCCTTGAGCAGGAAGCTGAACCCCTTTTGCTCCCGATGTCTTGTTTCCTCCGCCATCGGTGTACGAATGGGTGAATGTAATGCACAATTTGGATCCAATTGAAAGCGCACCACTTTTATGTTTATTTGGTATTTGTATTTTATATTTTTAGTCTTATTCTAATTTTTTTGATTCAAGGTAACTTCATTTTGTGGGAAGTTTGAACAAAAGAATTTCACCGACGCTTTTATGCCTTGCATACACTAAAGCAATTAGCAGTTTACAGTGATTTTACAACAGCTACGAGGCGTTGTTAGGAGCTGAGTGCCTAAAACCCCCTTAGCTGTTTTAAAATCACTGTAATCCATGACCTTACATGGTTTACAATACACAGCAACAAATACTTCAATCATTTAGATATACTGTATAATGTGTATATAATCTATGTATTGTATATAAATATTCACTCTTCCACGAGGCGGTGTAGTCCTTCAGCGCCATTTTAGTAGAGCAACACACAGATGCGGAAACATAAAGATGCACAAATATCATTTATTAGCTTCGTTTTTGTGTGTCTACGCCACTTTTTAACAGGCATGAAACAGATGGAGAACCTGGTTTTGCTCCATTTTGGTGATTGTTTTAAAATATATAGACAGATCTTTGTCAGCACACCAGGACTGGAAACAGGGAATGAAGCCTGTAGTCTACCCTGTAGTATACACATTCCAGATGTCTTATTGAAGGAAATGTTCCGGTTTGTGTAATTAGATATTAATTAACTGTAGTTTCATAGAAACTAATTTCCTACATGCTGAGTTGGTGTGTGACTGTGACTGTGTGTATGTATGTGTGTGTGTGTGTGTGTGTGTGTGTGTGTGTGTGTGTGTGTGTTATTTATTGGGCCATTTGGTAGAATGCCCTTGGAGTCTGGTTGGGTCAACAGGTCACTTCACATTCCTCTGGTTCACACGCATGCACGCACTCACACACGCACGCACACACGCACGCACGCACGCACGCACGCACGCACGCACGCACGCACCCCCCCCCCCCCCACACACACACACACACACGTATGTAAGTAAGTCAAAGGTCAGGTTCTGGAGAGTCTGTTTCTAGTCCCAATACGACTATATAGAGCGGGTGTGCGTGCGTGCGAGCGTGCGTGCATTAAGCAGGCAACACTTGATTAACGGTAAACCGCTGCATGGTCGTTTACATATTTTGCAGCATGTACTGCCTGGTGTGCATGCATGTGGCGGTCACAATTCAAACATCCATCGTCAACTTTGACCCCTGTGTGTCACTGACCTTTGAAAGCGTGCCCAATCAGAGTGCACGTGTGTGTGTGTGTGTGTGTGTGTGTGTGTGTGTGTGTGTGTGTGTGTGTGTGTGTGTGTGTGTGTGTGTGTGCACGCGCATTCATATTGAGTTCATATAATGAAAAGCATAAAAACAACTTTTAAGCAGACCATGTCAAAACAAACACTTACTGTAGTAAACCAAAACCAAGATGTTTTAAGTGGTCTGTTAGTTAACCCACTATTACAAGGCCTGTGCCTACTAGTCATGATGTTAATCATTTTGATCTGTCCACTTAACTGGAGACTATAACCCAGTGGTTCACAAACATTTTCACGTTAAGGACCCCCAGATTGACACTCATTAGCCCGGGGACCCCACATTTAGAAATATGCCAAGGACCCATAAGAGAAGATTTTCACGGTTCCAGCAGTGATTTTCAACCATTTTCATTTCAAGGACCCACGGTTTGCCCTGAATTAGGCTACGGCCCCCCATTTCTATCTCTGGGACCCCAATGTATATCGTAAAATCAAAGTAAATTTTACTCAGAGTATACACATTTGGTTTCGTTTGTACACTCTCTGAGTTATAGACCCATAAGGGTCCATTTGGTTCCTAACTATCATTTAGCTGGGGACCCCCTGGAACTCCCTCAAGGACCCCTAGGGGTTCCCGGAGCCCAGTTTGGGATCCACTGCTGTAAGTAAGTTAGAGACAGCCAGAAAGAATGTCAGATATAACGCTCCATAACGTTGGCTGTGGTGCTCCAAACATGTTACTGCATTTATTCTATTTGAATTTCATTTATTTTATTCGTGTGTGCAGCAGGAGAGAGACAAGGAATGGAGAGAGTGAGCATGTAGCGTATCCTCTTTGAACTAAAATCAATGAGCCAAGTGGGATTGATAACACAAACGCACGCACGCACGCACGCATGCACGCACACACCTCATGCTGGATATTTTCCCTCCATCCTTTTTAATGTTTGTTGTTCTTTGTCTTGTGTTCATCCAAATGGAAGAGAGGAGAAGATGAAAAGAATATGAGAGCGAGAGAGAGAGAGTGGAGCAGCATTCATTTTGTTTTTGCTTTTTTTCCATCTCTCTGCGTGAACAGGACGAGACAGGGGGCTTTTGTTGAGGTGACAGGGGTGTGTCCTTTGTATGTGTGTGTGGGGTGGGTGGGGGTTTGAGAGTTGGTTGACTGTGACAGAGGTCCATCCCTCTCTCTCTCAAACGCTCGCAGCCGTTCACGGACACACACACACACACACACACACACACACACACAAACACACGAGAGAGATCAGTAAACACTGTATGTTTGAAAAGTCAAAGGTCATGAATAGGGTTGTATTGTTCATATCGACAATAATTCTACCATAAATGTTTCTAAATGATAAACTGTGAAAACCAAACAGTTTATGATTAAAGTACAAGAGAAACTTTAAAGAGAGTCAATGTTGTCTGTCTTTGCAGAACAGACATTGTTGTCTCAATAGGACAGACAGTGTTTGTTTCTGAAGGACAGACATGTAGTCTGTCTCTGTAGACAATTGCTGCAGACAAGTCTTTCATTCAGTCACTCTCTCTATCTCGCACGCACACACACACACACACACACACACACACACACACACACACACACACACACACACACACACACACACAGTCAGTCATCCGTGGAGGAGCAGGGTCACTGTGTGTTGGACACAATAGAGTGTGTTCAGACAGGGTTAAAGGTTAGGGGTGTGTGTGTGTGTGTGTGTGTGTGTGTATACACCCTAGTCATGGCCTACCAACCACCTTGATGTAGTGCTGGATAATGCATGTAGTGCAACACAGCCCAAAGTGAATGCAACACATACTTAAGTTGCACTGCACATCGTCACATGGCACACTGTATCAGTACTCTGGTTCCCCCAAGTGGACAACAACGGGACTGCAACATGTTCAATGGAACAGCTCCCACCACTTCAACCAGTGGTGCTCAAGAGCTTTAAATATCAAGGACCCCCGTAACTCTGCGAGTGTACAAATGGAACGAAACAGATGTGTGGTTCCATTCGTGCACTGTCAGAGTTACACACCTGTAAGGGTCCATTTGGAGCCCCGTCAAGGAACCCCAAGGCTCCCTGGACCCCACTTTGAGAACCACTGATTTAACCTGTGAACTACTAGGTAGGACTGGTAGGCGACGGTGTACAGTAAATGTAGTATTGGCCAATCACAAATAGGGACAGTGCCCACGCTAGTTGATTCAACAGTAGGATATAACTTCTTTAAACAGTCGAACCCCCATAATGTGTTCAAAAATGTAACACACACACACACACACACACACACACACACACACACACAGAGCTTGTGGACAGTGGATCAACTATTTTGGTATTTTTGCATTACACTCTCGTATGAGTAGGGCAGTGGTTCTCAACTCGACCACCTAAAATAATCACATTTGAACTGGGGACCGCCCACCCCGACAAGCACAGTTGGAATTGTAGGAGTTGGGCCATTACATTTAGTTTGACTCAACTAAATAGCAGTTCTACTAGCTTGCAGAATGCAGATTTCCCTTTTATTCTCTCTCTCTCTCTCTCTCTCTCTCTCTCTCTCATATTATTTGACAATTTGGGTAATGTTTGACCAGTTTTTCAAGTATAAGTTTGTTGATTACGTTTGATGCAGTCTTTTTTTTCCTGTCCTTTCTTTCTTTTGTCATCTGGGGAGGCCCCCACCACCAGCAGAAGGTTGAGAACCACTGAAGTAGGGCATAGATTTACAGGGGGGACTTAAAAAAATGTAGATACAAGGTTTTTACCCGACAGCGGCAATATCTAGAAATCCTGCAGTGAAAGGATTTAACAGCTTGTGAAGGAACATAAAACAACAGGGAGTCTATGATGTAGGCTGGCCCTATAAGCAGTTGAGAGCTTAATAAACAAGTAGAAAGACTTTAAAATCCACTCTGGAAGACACAGGGAGCCAGTGTAGTCTAGCTTAAGACTGCAGTGTTCCTTCTTTTATGTTTTTTTGTAGTCTGGCAGCAGAGTTCTGAATCAACTGCAAACCTTTCATTAGACTTTTTTTTTTAGGAAGACCTGTAAAACGTTCAGTAGGTTGCATGAATACATTTCCCAGCATCTTGCCGAGTTAGGAATGGTAGGAAAAAGTTGTATTTTGTATTTTGTTTGGCTTTGATGAAAACAAAACGCCTGTCTCCGAGGCTAGGCTTTGTTTGATGGGTGGGAAGGGATAAAAGTTATTTTGTGTTCGTGTGTTGTTACATGTCACCACCAATAGATGGTAGCAGATTCATAACTAATGCTACTAGCCAAGGCTGCATTTAGGTAAGAACAGAATTAAGGCCGCCTTGAAAATGTAGATTCTGGTTTTTGAACTTGTACATAAATCTGAGTCTTTATTATGTCACGCTGGAGTAATCATCACTGTGTTCTGTGTAAATGCATTCAAACTTCCCTGTGTTTCCCTGTGTCTGTCAATTCAGTTAAATTCAATTCATTGCCAGTGTGAAATAAGAACAGACCAAATGTGTGTACAATTAAAGAAAGATATTACGAAATGTTTAAACGTGCTGGGTAATAATGCAACATTGCAATCAAATATAGTAGGTAAAATGTACTTAAAAATACAAACAGAATGATTGTTAAAAGAAATACATACATAATTACAGATAGCTAAGTAAAGATAGAAAAAGTCAGTTTGTTTATTCTATGCACTGAGATCTAGTACTACTATAGATTGACAGTCTTTATGGTGGTTGTAATGGAGGGTTTTAAGCGGCGCACACCGCTCCAATGCCTGGCTTCATGTGTCCCTATGTGTACAGTATGCTGTGTCTACTGTCTGTCTGTTTGGGTATATGAACAGTACCATTGGGTGACCTTAAGTGGCCTACAGGCCCATTCACACTGACCACTATAACTATAACAATACAAGTATAGCTAACAAATAAAACGGTACCGTACAGTACAGTAACAATCACAATAAAAGTATACCGGTAGTTGCACCGCTCAGTTCACATGGTTGTAGTACTGCATATGTCTCTCATGTCTTGGTACAGTTGGCAGGCTGTAACCACTTAAGCCACAACACGACTAAATGCCCAGGTATTCTGACACTGTTTAGGGCCGAATAGCACTCTCAAGGGTTACACACCGGCATTCCGAAGCCCGTTATTCCGACGCACAGCCATTCTGATGCGCTCAATACTAACCCTAATAAACCGCACGCGAAAGCCACGTAGTCAAGAGTGGTGGTTGACGTCTGAATGCCACTCTGTTCCAGCTCTAAAGCTCTGTCTTTCTGTCTGTCTGTCTAGGCGGCTTACAACTCAGCCAGTGTATCCTGTAAGTGTCATGGCGTCAGCGGTTCCTGTAGTCTGAAGACATGTTGGCTCCAGTTGGCGGACTTCAGACAAGTTGGGGATCTCCTGAAGCAGAAATATGACAGCGCAGCGAGCATGCGCATCGGCAGAAAGGTACAGAAACATCACATGTATACTGCAACTGCTATACTAAACATCCAATGTAAATCTCTTATTTAATGGCATGTGTTCAGCCAGAGGCAGGTCTGGGGAATTCTTGCAATTCAGGAAAGGAACAACGGATGACTTAAAGTAAACAATAAATAACACTTACAAATTATTCTTATACCTCCTCTCCTCTTAACAGGGTAAACTGGAGCAGCTGGACAGACGGTTCAGCGCCCCCAGTCCGGAGGACCTGGTCTACCTGGACCCCAGTCCGGACTACTGCCACCCCAACGCCACCACAGGCTCCGTGGGCACCCAAGGCCGTCTCTGCAACAAGACTTCCGAGGGGGTGGACGGCTGCGAGCTCATGTGCTGTGGCCGCGGCTACGACCACTTCAAGATCTACAAGCACGAACGCTGCAACTGCAAGTTCCACTGGTGCTGCTACGTCAAGTGCAAACGCTGCTCCACCCTCGTAGACCAGTATGTCTGTAAATAATCACCACCAGGAGAAAGCTTGTGTTCATCTAACTCTGAGAGTGTGAAAAGGGAACCACATGGACCCATAAAAGGGTCCTTTTTTACAATCTCAGAGTTTGATGAATTTTCAAAGTTTCAGTTCAGATGTGGAAGGAGAAATAGTGGGTGTTGGATTGAGCGAGGCAGAGGTGGATGCAAGATGAAAGGATTCATGGATGAGAGAGGGGTGGAGTGATGCTGATGAAAAGATGGATGAGAGAAGGAGGTCTAGATGGATGGATCAGTGTGTAAACATCTCACAGATGGACAAAAGGGTGGAGAACGAGATGGAGAGAAGGAGGAGAGGACGACTGGGAAGAAAGCAATTAAGGAGGCAAAGAGCCAGGAATGCACAGAGCGATGGATGGACAGAAAAGGAGAGGATAGTGATTTCTACATCAACTGGACTCGGTCTTTTAAAATAAAGACTTGTATTCCCTGGTTTCTTTCCACAAGTGACTCATTTTGTCGT
Organism: Protomyctophum bolini; assembly: GCF_963924005.1. Taxonomy (NCBI): domain Eukaryota; kingdom Metazoa; phylum Chordata; class Actinopteri; order Myctophiformes; family Myctophidae; genus Protomyctophum; species Protomyctophum bolini. The sequence continues at coordinate 10,025,397 of NC_137884.1, read as the reverse complement.
GATGACAAAAAAAAAGAACAAACTAACTTTGTTTTTATTTATCCACTTCCACCCCTGCTCTCTAAAGTCTAAAGAACACTTTTCTACTGTCGGCCACTGAGAGCTGACATGAGAGAGCTGGACTCTGATTGGCTGTCTGTGTGTGTGGACCAACAAAACACAGCAAGATGTCATCGTGTTTGCGTGTCACTGAACATTTGAACTTTAACCCTGGAAGTGAAACCCTTGCAAGCACTGACATCACGTGAGTGTGTGACTGTGTGACTGTGTGTGTGTGTGTGTGTGTGTGTGTGTGTGTGTGTGTGTCTCAGCCATAGACTGTAAAAAATATGGACAAAGCGTTCCGCGGGTCTAACGTGAACGTAAAATGAAGCCTGTCAGTCCTTGCAATGGAAGTCGCCATCTTTCTAGATCCGTTTTGGCCCAGCTGGCCATTGGCTGGCCCAGACAACGAGGCGGGACTTCCCCCTTCTTCTTCGTTGGTTTTTATTTTGACTCGAGTGGGTGGGGGATCCCGTTCATAGACTGTAACGGTAGCCACGCCCCTCAGAACATGCGCGACTTTATGGTCATTTTTCTAATAAATGGGACCATAATTTTCCAAAAAGAATATTATGACATTAGAAATGAGACTTTAAACTAGTGACTGGAAGCAAAAAGTATTCATGACCATGTTTATTAAGGTAATACAGTCTAGGTGAAGTTGGGCCAAAATACATGGACTTCTATGGGGCTATGGGTTTTTTTGAGCCCAATGAGAGCGCCACAACAGGCCATTATATGAACTTTCATTTCCTTAGTGGCTTCACAAAATATCCGTCTGACTGCCCCCCTGGTCTCAGCACATGCCACGTTCAATTCTCTCTGGAATGCTGTGCATGCGTGTAGCTGCACCGATGACACACACACACACACACAGTCACATGCACACTGAGGAACTGAACGGACCGGCGCTGTTGTTTGCTTGGATCTGTCGTTCTCTCCACTTGGCAGAGACTTCTTCATTCATAAAAGATTAGCGTTTTGTGATACTGATAATGTTACCATGTTAAATCAACTTCACAGCAACAATATAGTGAACTTTCAATATCTCTGTGTGTGTGTGTGTGTGTGTGTGTGTGTGTGTGTGTGTGTGTGTGTGTGTGTGTGCGCCCGTGCGTGCGTGCGTGAATGAGTCCATCCAAATGATTGTTGGTGCCAACATCAAGTATAGTTCATCATTTAATGACATTTAATGTGTATACTTTTTGATTAATATAAAACCAAATCTCTATAATGAATCTCAGATCACCACTTGAACCCCAGCATCCCTTTTCTGGCTAAATAGCCTTTTTTTGGGAGGGTGGGGGAGGCTAAGAGATTCGATGTAGAGTGAAAAAAAGAAAACAAAGTACAGTTGCAACACACGTCCGTTTTTTACTAAAAAGAGGATTTAAAACAGCAGTTCCTCACCCTGTAAAGTCTCTACAGGACAGACTGTTTCCTCTGGTCCAACGCAAAATACAACAGAATGTGGCATAAATAACAAATACGTGTGAAAACTTAAAAAAAGGAAAAGAAAAAAGAGGACTGCAAGTTATGGATTACTTTAAAAGTTTTTAATAAATAAATAAATATTAAATAAATAATAGATCAAAAAAAGAAAATATATTTTCTTATTGATTGTGTTGGTTTGTGTTTTGCATTTTGTACTGAGTATAATTGTGTATCTGTTGATAAAAAAACCTAAAAAGAAAACAGACTTTCAACATCTTGTGTCCTAAATTTGTTTCTTTCGGATGTCCAATCAGGGCCCACTTCCTCACACAAGTGAGGAACTTTTCAACAGTTATACTAGCCACTTCCTCACACAAGTCAAGGACTGTCTAAAGAGGACAAGAAGCGAAGACCGTAAGGGCGCCGACATGTTGATCACATGGAGCTCCATGGAAGGAAAGAAACATGCGCAATGGGCTTTATGCAGCCTTGGTCTGCAACTGCGCATGTTCCTTTCCTTCCATGGAGCACCATGTGATCAACATGGCGGCGCCCTTACGGTCTTCGCTTCTTGTCCTCTTTAGACAGTCCTTGACACAAGTGAGGAAGTGGCTAGTATAACTGTTGAAAAGTGACCGCAAGTGTACAGATATGGTGATGTGATTTTGTCTGTCTTTTCCTCTCAGTTCTTTCCCATTTTTTAAATGTCTTATCTCTCCTATACACTCTCCCTGTCAGCTTTCTTACTGTGTCTCTCTCTCTTCTACACTGTCTGTCTCTTCTACGCTGTATACTATCTGTATAGTATATATCATAATGTATGCAATGCTGCTGCTGTGCATACATTATGTCTAACAAGGCAACTTATAGGCAAGGGGGAAGTGGACACGGTTAGAGGGTGGGAAGTTTATAAATATTGAATCAGCATCTGCTGACTGACCTATCTGTTCCCTCACTGTTCCCTCCCAGACAGGTCTGGCTGTGTGTATGTGTGCTGATTACGTGTCATTCTGAAGGCACATGTGTACATGCACATGTACTGCATGCAGTAGTGGAAAGTACTCATGTTAGCTTAAGTAAAAGTATCAATACTACAATCTAGAAATACTCTGTAACAAGTAAAAGTCCAGAATTCAAAATTTACTAGAGGAAAAGGTTTTGGCATCAAAATGTACTTTAAAAGTACCACAAATAAAAGTCATCGTGCACAATGTCCCATTTCAAGTTTTCAAATGTTTAAACATCTTTTGTAAATAGCAGATTTACAAGCTGCGATGCATTTGTTGATCGGCTATTTTCAAATGGCCAAAATGTATATAAGAGCTTAATGTATGTTTAAAAAAATAATAATAATCGAAATCTATGAAGTAACTAGTAACTAAAGTTTTCAAATAATTGTAGTGGAGTAAAAGTACAATATTTGCCTCTGAGATGTAGTGGAGTAGAAGTAAAAGTATTGGAAATTAGAAATACTCAAGTAAAGTAGCCTACAAATACATAAAAATTGTACTTACAGTAAGTACAGTACTTGAGTACATGCTTTCCACCACTGACTGCATGTGTGTATTTGTGCGTGCGCATGTGCCATTGAATACAGTATTGAGCAGTTAAAGTGCTGTTGGGTCACACACTTACAGAAAGTACAGAAGCATGTACAGTACATAATGTACATAGTACAAAGTACAGTTGCCTCACACTAGAGAGGAACATGTCTTATAAAATTAAACAAATTGCCTGTAAATGAGCTTATAATGGCAATATATACAAGTTAGAAAAAAATAAATCTTGATGAAAAACAAAAACAGGTATGTTTAAAGAACATTGGTAGTAAAAGTATATCCATAAAAAAGAGGGATGTCATTAAGGGAGTAAGGGAGGTGGTCAAATGGAGTTGTTTTGGAGTTGTTTTGTAAAAACTGTTAAATGCCCGGATGCAAACTGTAACCCAGATGAAACCATAGAGAACCTGCTAGTGGACTGTCAGAGATGTATGGGGGGAAATGCCACAGATCGGTTTTTAACATTAACGTTACTTATATAATAATGCAGTATTGTATGGAGTCTTTGATGAAAAACATGTCTGCTATGGAACAAGACTTTTATTGGGCTGTGGTTTGCACTGTGGTCAATAAGATCTGGAACACCAGGAGTGATCAGGAGGGCCATCTCTGGAGAGGTGGTCTTCATACAAATAGTAACTGAACTGAAAAGACAGAGAACCCTGGACTCAAGACAGAAAAGCTGATACCAACACTCTGTGTGTGTATTGCAATTCCTTACTACTATACTGCCAAACTCAATGTAATAGGAGTGCCATGAATAATTTAAATAAAGCATATTTAAAAAGGAAAGCAGGACATGGGTTTAAAATGTATTTCGAAACTTAATTGTTGTATTAAATATTGTAGGATGGCATTTTGTATTGCCGCTATTTTTTGTATGTTGTTTTTTATTCCTTGTAGGTACCCACACCTACAAATGGTAGGGCTATAACGATTACAAATATAAGTTTACTAGAATTTCGTGCGCGCTACGCGCGCACTCATCCCAGAGCGACTTTGCCACGCACTATGGGAAGAAATAAATGGCGGGAGTTGACTCCACATGTAGTAACGAATGGGTTATTGGAAATGTACCATTGTTTTGTCCTGAATATTTCCACAGCCTAAGTACTAAAGGATTGTGACTGTGGGACAGACATACAGTCTGACATACAATAGGCTACACGTGTGCACAGTGAATAAACAATGACCTATATGCCCAGAGTTCTTAAATTAACATAGTTGGATTTTAACAGAAAGACAATGCCATAAATCAGTCAAAGTAAGTGACAGACTCAACAGTAGCACACAGCATGCAAGGCAGCGATGCATGCATGCAAACATGTTTGTCCAGCTGAGATTTAGTGTCTCCATCTCTCTGTGGAAGAGGTTGCACATGACCTGTACGGCCACACTGAGGCGCTCCAACACAAACACAGACACAAAACAACACCACGCTGTTTGTCCAGTTGACCCAAATCAACACCAATACCTAGCCTGTTTGTCCAAAACACAGTATCTGCTGGCCACGTGTCTACTTCGCCACAACCTAATGTTAGTAACAAATGTAGGGGAGAGCCGCCAAGGTTGTAACGCTTCACGGTTGTAACATGGACGTTATATCTTGATTGGTCAACGCCACCATGACGCCATCGCGTCAGTATGTGTACAGCAACGTACTCTACGTGGCCAGGAGTTTGAAGTTTGAAGTGTTTACCTTCAAAATGCGTCTAATTTTACACCTGGAGTATATGTGTGGTACAATTTTTGTCTTTGGTGTTGGTGAATAAAAATCCACATGGATGTGTTCATGCTTATGTTCTTCATTAGTTTGCATCGTGTTTAGACGGAATTCACGTTCATTCTGGTCTGTAAGCAACTGCAAAGAAAACTTGCAAAAGCGGGTCATTTGTAACATGTGTTACAAATGGTCCGCTTCCATTCAATGCCATTATATGTAATATTTACATATTTGACATATTGGCCAATATTATATGTTCAGAAATGGTATTGTATCGTGTAGTGTATTCTGAAATTAGTTTAGGGTTGTATAACGTTGTACAACTCAATCAATCAAACGTTTGTTTAATCAATGTATTGCCCCATTGAAAAAAAAGAAATGGCCAAACTGGTACTGGTACACCCGATACTATTTAATATTTCCCTTATGTTTGATACATTTTCTTATCACATCCATGGTATAAAAACAATGCTAAGGAGTTGCTTCAATGAAATGTAATTGCTTTAAGCTGAGAACGATATGTTTAATGGTGTTTTTTAGCGTTGTTACATTTATCATGCATGCCGTTACAATTGATCCGATATGCGCAGCAAATGTAACACTGAAACAGCGTCCACGTTCGGTTGAATAACTCCCGACCTGTTTTATCAAAAAAATAACTTGAAGTGGTTTATGGTAGCTGACATGTGTAGGTCCGTTGCCTGAAAATATTACATGTGTAGCTAAACGGATCTCTGAGTAAAAGAATGAAACGTGCAAAATGTTACATCCTTGGCGGCTCTCCCCTATTAGTTTACTCACAGCACAGCACCGTCACTCCTGTCAGTTATTTCGTCCTAATAACTTGAAGTGGTTTATGGTAGCTGACATGTGTAGGTCCGTTGCCTGGAAATATTACATGTGTAGCTAAAGGGATCTCTGAGTAAAAAAATGGAACGTGCAAAATATGTTCTAAAATTGTATTGTATTGTGTAGTGTATTCTAAAATTAGTTTAGGGTTGTATAACGTTGTACAACTCAATCAATCAAACGTTTGTTTAATCAATGTATTGCCCCATTGAAAAAAAAGAAATGGCCAAACTGGTACACCCGATCCTATTTAATATTTCCCTTATGTTTGATACATTATCTTATCACATCCATGGTATGAAAACAATGCTAAGGAGTTGCTTCATTGAAATGTAATAGCTTTAAGGTGAAAACGATATGTTTAATGGTGTTTTTTAGCGTTGTTACATTTATCATGCATGCCGTTACAATTATTCCGATATGCGCAGCAAATGTAACACTGAAACAGCGTCCACGTTCGGTTTAATAACTCCCGAGCTGTTGTGTGTATTGCGTGGTGAAAAGGCCGTGTGTTTGTGTTGTAAACAACTCATGTTATGTCTGCGCACACTGTATGTTGCTATGGCTGCTGACGTTAGCATGTGTGCTATCAGGCAAAAGCTGAGATAGATATGCAACTACTACTGGGGAAAATGCCATACAAAACACAACACCTAATTTCGGAATGTTATTGTGACCTATTGAGCACAATCAGACCATCATGATTTGCTTGCTGGACCTATAATTAATTTATTAGCATTAAATGTCCACTCGCCCATCCAAAAGAAAAGCAAGATGGCTGCGACAGATTGTGAGCGCGACGGACTACGGAGGCCAGGAGGAGCAGAGCTGGTGACGTAAGAGGCAGGCAGTGTTGCCAGGTTTGCGAATTGTAAGCGAGTTGCAGTGTATGCAAGTAGCGTGGTTAAATTCCTTGTTTCTCGGCGTGTTGTGGCACCCGTTTATCTGCTGGCTCGATCGTGATTTTCATAAAAGTAATATTTGCAGAGTAAATAAGAAACTTGAACGGCTAAAAAATAGGCTATGTCAGTTCGGGGAGGGTGGCGAATTTATTTTGCATATAGAGATGTGTGGTAAAAGTGTGGTTCGGTCGGAGATAGAGCATGAAGAATGAGTATGGGTACACCTTTTCACTTGTATATATAGATGATTAATTGTCACACATAATTGGGTGCTTGGACATCACGCAGGCGTCACGCATCACTAACATGTCCTACACATACAAGACAAAGGAGGTGTCCCTCTCTCACACAGCAGTCATCAGTGCTGCTGTACGGTACCTTCTCTATGGGGCCGAGACATGGACACACAGCTAGGACAAGGGCCCTGGATGGAGTCAGTCTGCACAAGAATGTACTAACTAGGTGTCACATGGACGGACCATGAGGAATTGACCAGTACATAGAGATAAGTTTTACCATCAAGCCAGTCATTAAACAATAGCCGTCACAACACACATTCTTCAACACACCCACAACACAGCAGCCGCACACTTAGTAACAATAACTAACTATCTACTAACTATAGTGTAGATGAACATCAGTCTTCATTTTTAAATGATGGCTGTCGTCATGTGAAAGCCCAAAACCTCTAGCTTGAACTTAAAAGGCTAATTGAAGTGGCCAAGATCCACATGATAATACCATTCTCTGTTACAACAACTCAGTTTGTTCAGTGGCAAACACAACACAACACAGACTGCAGCATCCACCCAATCCCAGAGCAGACACAACACAGACTGCAGCATCCACCCAATCTCAGAGCAGACACAACACAGACTGCAGCATCCACCCAATCCCAGAGCAGACACAACACAGACTGCAGCATCCACCCAATCCCAGAGCAGACACAACACAGACTGCAGCATCCACCACCCTGGGCAAGACCTAAGCTGAAAAGACTATCAGCGGATGTTGCAGGATTTTAGCGGAAGTTAAATAGTTGATGCTTTACAAATCAGTTTACATTCTCTGCGAATGAAACAAGTGTTGTGACTGGTCGGGAAAATATCGTATCCGGGGGAAATACATTTGACGGCTGTTCCGGAGGATACAACCGCTGATAGCTTCTCTGCCTTAGGTTGTGACCAGGCTTTTCTTTTCGCAGATAAGTAAGCCTGGGACTGAGGCTAAGCATCCACCCAATCCCAGAGCAGACACAACACAGACTGCAGCATCCACCCAATACCAGAGCAGACACAACACAGACTGCAGCATCCACCCAATCCCAGAGCAGACACAACACAGACTGCAGCATCCACGAAATCCCAGAGCAGACACAACACAGACTGCAGCGTCCAATCCCAGAGCAGAAACACAACACAACACAGACTGCAGCATCCAATCCCAGAGACACAAACAGTCACTGACTGAACATGTTTCATTAATTGCCACCCAATCATTGCGTCCTAAAATCACAGCAACAGCTTGCAGTGTACACACAGCTTAAATTGCTTACAACACAAGCAGCAGCAGCAAAGATGGGGAAAAGGGTTCGTACCTTGAGCTGTCTTCTACTTCAGTTGTAGAAGAAGGGATGGCGGCCAGCAGGGTCAAAGTTTGGAACCCACCAATGGATAGAGAGAGATAGAGCAGTCCTCTTTAAGTTCGTCCTCAGATGAGCCCTCCAGCGGGGTCTCCAGTCCTCTCCATCCTCCATACATCCCGACTGTGGCGACTGTGGCTCAGGAGGTAGAGCAGGTCCTTGGGCAAAATTGCTCCCGATGTGCAGGTTGGTACCTTGCATGGCTTCCGCCGCAACCAGTGTATGAATGTGTGTGTGTGTGTGTGTGTGTGTGTGTGTGTGTGTGTGTGTGTGTGTGTGTGTGTGTGTGTGTGAGAATGTAATGCATATGTAAAGCGCCTTTGATAAAGGCGCTATATACATGGCACCGTTTACCATTTAATCCCAGTGTCAATGGCACCGACCAGCCTCATTCTCCTCCTCCTGGAGGCCATCTTCTCTCACCCACCCTCAGTATCACTCCATACAGATGCATGTTGGTAACGTGTTCATCCTGGTTGATGTTTAGCACTGCACGTAGCATTCTGGTGTAGCACAGTGGGGCCAGGGACGATAGAGCAGGCTTCAGGGTCCAGCATTCACAGCTATAGGAGAGCGGACATCATGAATGGTAAATGGTGCATTTATATAGCGCCTTTATCCAAGGCGCCTTACATAGATTGTGCATTACTGTACATTCACCCATTCACACATACATTCATACACAGATGGTGGCGGAAACCATGCAAGGCACCAACCTGCACATCAGGAGCCATTAGGGGTTCATAAATCATAAATAATAATAACTTGAATTTATATAGCACCTTAAAAAAACAAGGACACTTTACATGAATATACTATGAATATAGTAGAGTATTTCTTTTATACATTGTATGGTTTTATTACTGTAAATTGTTTGACATTGACTTATAATAATAATTATAGTTGAAATACTTGTTCAGTTATTGTTATTTTAGTATTTAAAAAAAGCATTTGCACATAGCTTGTATAAATGCCTATTCTCATACTTTAGTGTGACAGTCTTGTATGAAGAAGTATAGGGCATTCAGCCATTTTGGGGCGGTAACCCCTTTTGGTGTTTTAAACATTATGCTATACCTTAGCTATTAAAAAATAGCAGATCTACAAGCTCATAGCGCGCTATGAACTTGTAGGTCTGCTATTTTTGAAAAAATAGTGAAAATTTGCCTCAAATCTTTGAATATATATTCTTTCAGAGTTTCAGTTCAAATCTTTGCTTCTGGGGGGTCCCTGGAACAACATATTGTCAATGGGGGTCGGTAGCATATTACATATAATTTTTGGGGTCCTTGACATGAAATATTGAGAACCACTGATGAGAAACATGAGGTTTTTCAGAAAAGATTTCAGGCCTAAATGGGGGAAATGATATTTCTGCCTAACAGCAAACAAACACAATATTATTCACTTCACAGGCACAGCACACAAACAATGCTTTCATTTTACTTTTTGTAAATATAATTAGTGACATGACATTACACACAAACAAACAATTCACCTCTATTAACCATGAATGCTAAAGCAGCTAATTAACTGTGGGTAGTACTAGCTAGGTAACCTAACGCACCTGGTCTCTTGGGGAATGGACGATAATTAAACTTCTCCTCCTGCTGTCACCGTCATGTCTCTGGGCAGTTTCCACTCCCTGACAACACTGACAACTCTCCTCAACTTCCATGAGGTGGAAGTTGGTACGTTTTAACTTGTTTATTTCGCTGTTTTACTAACAAACACGAAGGAGTTTGAGTCAGACAAACACTCGTCAGTTTAGAGTGTGTGTGTGTGTGTGTGTGTGTGTGTGGTGGGGGGGGGGGGGAGAAACAAAACCCTAGCCCGCGCGTGAAGCCTGCTTACGCCAGGGCTCCACTGGGCGCGTCTGCGTCGCGTCAGCGTCACCGTCACAGAATGTTCCCTTTTTAATCAATGAAGGGTGGCCGGTGGCTCCACTGCCCGCGTTGTGCGTGCGTGCCGCGTGCGTGCGTCACCATTAAAATTGAACCGGTTCGTTTTTTGACGCACGCGTCGGAGACGCAACGCGACGCAGACGCGCCCAGTGGAGCCCTGGCGTTAGGGAGTGTCTGCCAATAACCTGCATCACAGAATAGAGTGAGTGTCTGCCTTATTACGTTTTTAACTCAAATCTATGCTTCTGGGCCGGGGGTCCCTGGAACAACATATTTTCAGATGGGGGTCGGTGGCCAATTACATATCATTTTTGGGGTTCCTTGACATGAAAATGTTTGAGAACCACTGACATAGAAACATAGGGTTTTTCAGAAAACTGTCATGATTTAGAAGACATTTTGTAGAATCGTTCTCACGTCTAAATGGGTTAAGACATTTAGGACTGAGGCTGCCGATTCTACAAGATGTCTTCTAAATCCTGACACTGGTGCTCAAACTATAGTTCATGTCAAGGACCCCCAAAAAATTATAATGTAAAAATGATCCGCCGACCCCCATCTCAAAATATGTTGTTCCTGACCTGCAGGGACCCTCTTCACCCCAGAAGCAAAGATTTGAGTTAAAAACGTTCGCTGTGAAAGAATATAGAATTCAAAGATTTGCGGCACATATATTCACAAAAATAGCTAAAGTTTAAAATAATTGGTTAAAGTGGTTAAGAGCTATAAAGGTGACACAGATGCGTTCCAGGTCTCAATGGGTACGACACAGATTTTGTTTGTAATTCAAGACACTCATGAATTAACTGTGATGGTAACAGCTGTGCAAATTGGCATTGTTAGACAACGTATGGCAACAGTTTATGTTGTGTGTGACATAACATCAGACCAGAGCTCTGGTCAGCGTATATAAGAAGTGAAACCCTAAGATGTTCACTTTGTCCTGGTCCCCGATGGTGAAGCAATGAAATACATTTGGTCATTGAGAAATGTTGATGGACCGTGAAAGTTGAAATTGAAGATAAACAGGGAGACAGAGATAAAGAGAAGAGAAGAGAAGAGGAGAGAAGAGATATATACATATTTAAAGGAAGAATCATTGCATCACAACACCCCACAGTCCATGTATAGAAAAAGCTTTGATGAACGGTGCGAGCCCCCGCAACGAATGAAACATGTGATCTTCCGCTGTTCGCAGTGTGAACACGCCTTCAATTCGCAGGTCTTCCTCTATAAACACCTCAAGAGATGTCACAACGATCTCTACTGCGAAATGCTGAAGAATGGAAAGATCTCGACGGCATGCTTTCAGGAAATGATAAGCCCTGTAACAGACAAGAAAGGTGGAGACACAGACCAAGCTGGATCTTACAGTCATCAACAGACTAAGACCTTCTCCTGTACGGAGTGTACATACGCATTCACATCGCAGGTCTTCCTCTATAAACACATCAAAAGGTGCCACAACGACTTGTACAGCCAAATGCTGAGGAACGGAGATGTCTCCTTAGCACTCTTTCAGCAAATCACTTTCTCTACTAAGACTAAGACTTTAACTCAACCAGATGAAGTAGTAACGACCCATCAGAAGACTGACACAAGAACGAAACCTCATATATGTAAACAGTGTGACAAGAGTTTCAATCAGTTAAATCACCTTAAGGTACACGAGAGTATCCACACAGGAGGAAAACATTTCTCTAAACAGTTTGACAAGAGTTTCAATGGGTTAGATGTTCCGAAGTCAAAACAAAGATGTCACACTGAAACACCCTCTGGAACACACTCTTTAGAGTGTGACAAGAGTTCCAAAGTATTAGGTAATCTGGAGAAACACCAGCATCACCACACTGGAGAAATACCTTTCCAATCTAGACAGTGTGACAAGAGTTTCAACCAGGTATGTAACCTGAAAACACACCACAGTCTCCACACAGCAAAAACGTCCTCTAACAGGATGACAGGTGATGAACGTCAACTCCCAGAAGTAATGAGGTTGGAGGCTGTGCCTTCCCCCGAAGTGTTCTCTTGCCCTGACTGTGAGTACGCCTTCAGGTCTCGGAGCTTCCTCCACAAACACTTAAAGAAGAGCCACAACAAACGCTTCTGCCAAATGCTGAAGAATGGACAGATCCCTGCAGCAGACTGTCAGAAAATCACCACCAGCTCTGTGACCAGCCATAAACAAGCATGCACGCAATATGAACCTTCTTACAGTCATCAACCATTTACCATGACTTTAGCCCCACCAGGAGAAGTAGAGAAACATCAGCTGACCTACACAGGAAAGGATATCCACATCTGTGGGACACACTGTTGTGAGAAACAAAGTTTCATTACAACAGACCAACCAATGTTTTACAGTCAGCAGCATGCCAAGACTTTAACTCATCCAAGAGCAGTAAAGACACAACAGTTCAACAATACTTTAATTCAGCCAAGAGAAGTAAGGATACATCAGCATCAGCAAATGTCCACAGAAAATAAACCACACATCTGTAAACTGTGTTGTGACAAGAGTTTCAGCAACACAAACCAACCAGGATTTTACAGTCGTCAACCATTCACCAAGTCAGGAAAGAATAAGCCCCACATCTGTAAACAGTGTAACAAAGGTTTCAATAAGTTATGTAACTTGAAGGCACACCAGCGTCTCCACAATTTGACCACAAACGGTAATGAGGATCAGGTTTAGATATACTGCGTGCAGATGAGTTGATAACTTGAAGGTGTGTTGACTGTGAGGACTCACTGTCCTGCTTGGGCAGTTTCTCAGTTACTTCACAATAGCCCTCATTTATCTGTATTTCTCAATAGACGTGGGCATAGTTGACGAGCACATCTCACGCCAACACTCATGATGAAGCATATACTCACTCAGACAATGTGATAGACATCTGAACATATGCAACAGTCACATGTTAATTTAGAAATATTAACAATCTAACCTAACACTTTATCATATTCCTAACATACCTTAAATAGGTATTTCCAAATGGTTTGCAAGATACAAGTTGCAAGTTAAAATCAAGCAATTAAAAACTAATATTTTACAATGTTATAGGTTAGATGCTTAATCAGTCACCAATTTAAAGTTAAGAAAGAGCTTTGACAGTCATTCAGACCTCTTATTGCTCTTTTAAGTATTAAAATCATAATTTTTGGGATCATTGTAATCCCGGAAATCATGAATCTTACATGAATTTTCGAGATTCTTGTACTAGGTGACAAAGCTTAAAGAGACAAACAAATGATTGGTCAAATATTTATATTTTTATTTTTGTGATTCAATTTTTTTTACCCTTAGACTTACAGAGTCTTGGCCATATTCCATTACTTCATGTTGTAAATTAGAAGGGCGAGGCCTCTGACATGAGAATATTTAACATTTATGTATGTTATAATGTTAAATAGGAAATCCAGGAGAGCCATGTCTACGCGCACACACACACACACACACACACACACACACACACACACACAATTATATACATAATATAATTGTATAAACAACGTGACACTCACCAATATTACAGCTGACATCATCACACATTTTCTGACAAATGTGCTGACATCATCACATTTGGGCAAGTTGCTATGGCCAAATTTAGCCCAATTAGTGTTTTTGTGCAAAACTAATGCTTGGAATGGATTCAGCATCATGAAAACCCCCTAGTTTGACATGTCACATTCTACTTAAAGCATAAGGAAATTATATTATTGCCTTATAATAAGGCCATACTGTACAGGCCATTTTAAACACTTCCCCTCAGACAATTCCAGGCAACCTTTTTTCTGTTATTCAGGATATATTGAAGATGCAAAATCAGCTGAGTTTGGGGTTTTTTTTGCAATTAGATTGAGGTTGATCCTGTATTTTCCATAGATTTCTTGTACTAATGGTTAAACAAACACAATACTTGAACATTGGTCCTTGAGGATTAATTTGGTTGTGTGGTGTTTAGCAGTTGTGCTCAATGAACACCATGGCAATTTCAGTTATTGGGAAATAACAACTTAGACTTGACAAACCAGATGAAGGTAGGTTTGGTCAATCACCAACACACCCAAAACAATCACATCACAAATCCATTTACACAACTATGCAATCGGTTACTTCCAGGAGGGTGTGCCGCGTGTATGAGATACTTTATCATAGAGAGATTGTGTACTTTTACTTGTGTACTCAACAAGTATGCAAAACTTTAGGCTACTAGGCATTGCTACTGCTTGTATCCGATACAGGATAGGCAGGGCATTAGATTGTCTAAGGTACATCAGACTTATTTTTATCCTTCAATTTCTTGTTTATGCCCCAAAATGACTGGATATACAGGTTTTGTAACAGTTATCTGGGTAGCGGAGTCGGTAGAACTCTTGCCATATAGCCCCAAATGTGATGACCTCATCACATTTGGCTATGGCTGTTCTTAGGCGAAGGAGTGTTCGTGCAAAACTAATGCTTGCAATTGAATAACCCTATAATTTGACATGTCACATTATGGTACTTATTTTTTTAATTTTTATGTTTGCCTTATAGCCTATAGGCTTTGAATGGTACCCCAACTGAATTTACCTTGATCAACAATTTATATAATACTCTATTTTTAAGGGGCGCTATATGCCTACAGCTTGTTTGTCCTGAACTCGTGTCACATTTGCCATTGACAATGAAAGGAGAATTTACTTCATATGTGTCTGAACAAATGGGCTTTTTGTGGAAACACAAACAACTGCCATTGACACTGAAAGGAACATTTACGAGCAAATCGGCTATTTTGTCCTAACACAAACATTAAATGCCGTTGACAATAAATGGACAATTTTGAGTGTCTGTGTAAACACAAACATTGCGTAACACAAACATTGATGATGAAGGTGGTCATTTTGTCCTGTTTCTGTTCCTGTTTTTGTTTTGTTTGTTTTTTGCCTCCTGTTTTTGTCTGCATTGTACCGTTTATTGTCTGTTGCTCCCCTTCCCCTTTCCCCAAGAGGACCACAATGGAAACAAGCCTAACAGCTTTCTTGTGAATTTATCCTTTTGAAATATATTTTCAATAAAGTATTCAATCAATCAATCAATCAATCGTGTGTGTCAAATTTGAAGTTGGTTGGGCGAACGGTTCTCAGGTTTTGTGGATTTACAGACATACATAAACACACACACACACGCACGCACGCACGCTCGCACGCACGCACGCACACACGCACGCACGAACACACACACACACACACACACACACACACACACACACACACACACACACACACACCTGCACACACACACACACACACACACACACACGCACACACACACACACACACACACACACACACACACACACACACACACACACACACACACACACACACACACACACACACACACACACACACACACACACACACACACAGTGCATTTATTGTAGGATGATTAGGCCTGCCCCAATCTGGGAACCTATTGGCAAAACAAAGGAAAAACAGCACCCTGGTTGACTAGGCCTAGGTACTGTTCTTGTCTGAAGACAGGCTGACTGTATGATATTGGGCTAGCCTAGTTGTCTGAGAATTAATACGCTGATTATTTTGTAGGTGGGAAAGGCAGTAGCCTACTTCTAAATCCTACTGAATTGCTTCATAATGTTGCTCCCAGACAGTACAGCAGTTTGGTCAAACATTGCTCAACTGCACTGACAATAAACCCTCTGACTGGGTTGATTCCATTTCTGTATCTCTCTTTATCTATCAAATCAATATTGAGGCAACAGTTCATTTGTTTTACTGCACATAGCCTAAACACACCATGTATGCTGCTCAGCTGCTCTATTCAACTTTGGCCTTTTATCAATCAAACTGTTCAAACAGATCAAAGCAGATAAAACTACATAACCCAGATGAAACCAAATACCAATTCTGAACAACATCTTCGCCCCGGTGTCCAGATCCCATGTCCTGGAGGGATGGTGCCGTGATTGGTTAGTTGGTCCACAGCTTGCTGTCAAAGTCCATTTTGACCTAGCCTGGGGCCCAGGCTTACTTATCTGCGAAAAGAATATAAACTTAAAACTATCATCAATATGAACTTATTTACCCGTGTGTGGGTGTAATACATTTACAACATCAATCACTTATCATAATAAAAAAGTAATAATAATAATAATATGCGCTATACCTACACTACACATTAATTAGGCTATAATTGTTGTGCAGGTTAATGTGTTCCTATTAGTGCTAATAAGTAATAATTAGATTTCTGTAAGGCTGCGTTTTTGTTGTGTGTCTCTGTTTTGCTGCAAACAAATTGTCCCTGCGGACGGTGGACCATATTGATTGATTAATTGATTGATTGATTGATTGATTGATTGATTGATCGATTGATCAACATTTTTTTGACCGTTCACTAAATGCTGACTTACAGGCATAGACAGGACTGTTTCGCGACATACTAAATCCATCACGGGTTGTGCTTATAACCACGCCCCCGGGCAAGTTAAAATTACTAAGGTTAAGGTTATGGTTAGGTTTAGTTTGTGGTTTGTAGCCTATCATGCTTCGTACGACGGTGTCCTCCCGGGGCATGGGATATATAGGTCACCGTGGACACACGATTCAGAGCGTTCTGATTGGTGGAGCACCGCTCATGCGAGGGGCGTCACGCGCAGATTGGCTAGCTGACGTCGTGGCGAGCGAGAGACACCGAAGAGACTGAGAAACAGACAGGAGAGTACAGCACAGCACAACTCTATGTAGACGTTACCAAACCAAGACAACACTCTCTGCTACACGCTCCATCTGGACAAAAGGTAAATTATATTCACACAACTTCATCACTCTTCCTTTCTCTTTATGACTTTCTCTGTCTTTCTCTCTCTCTCTCTTTCGTTATGTCTCTTTCTTTGTTGTTTGAGGCTGCCTGTTTTTGTCTCCTGTGCTAACAGCAGCTCCGCTATCCAGTTAGCTTTGTGTCGTTCTTTGATAAAACAACACCATGTAAACGTTTATCAACACACGAAACACTTGTAAACAACGCGTGACGGTCGGAAAACACAACATGGAACCAGTTTAAGGACGTGGAAGTGGTCATGCACTGCTGTCACAGCGACAAACAAAGACAGACACACACACACACACACCGTGACACACTGTCTCGTCTGTCTGCTACTGTTAGCCCCACTACTAGCTGCGTTGTAAACAACCTTCCCCACAACGGATATATGTGTACAAAAAATATGTCTCAAATTTGAAATAATGAGAGATTCATATTAACAACAATTTACTCTCTACCACAAAAGAGATGGAGATAATTGACACTGGCTCACAATACACAAAAGAAAGCAGACAATAGATTTTGTTAAAAATGACAAGACATGTACAATAGCCTACATGCATTACTTATAGAATCGCATATCTATATTTTGGTTCTTGATAAATAAATCCTTTTGTTTTTCACAAGAAATCCTCTCAACTCTATATTCCACTCTCTTATGTTTGTCGATACATTGTCAGGAGCAGACACATTAATTTGCTTGTGCAATGTGCATTTGTTTATTAAACCATGTGTCGGTGTCAGCATGAACAGTGTATGTAGTTCAACGGTACAGTCTGGTTTGGGGCAGCACTGTCTGTTGCTCACCAGGGTGTTGTTGCCTGCTGTACACAGTTACACACTAGTCTAGTGACTAGACCGAGCTTAGTGAAATTGTAGCTCATTTTTGCTGCTTGTTTTGAAATCGTTTGTGCAATATGTCCATTTTATTTGCATTATGTTCAATTGTCATTCTAAGGTTCAAATTCAGTGTTCAGGCTGTGTTTTTTAGAGATTAACTTTAATCTGAACAAGTATGTCTCTTCCATCAGCAATAACGTTTTATCAGCGGGCACAGGCGGTGTTATTTTGATCAACTTTTTTATCAGCATGACTCCCATCAAGCCGTAACCTTTATGACTGTTGCATTTCTTGGACCTTGTCCTGTACTACTGTCACCAAGCTAATTTTAAAGATCACAAGTTTGGGTTTACGCAACCTTCCTTTATGTCGGACGTGCAGTTCCCACACAGCCTCCCATAGATAAATAGTTACACCTTATCCATCATAGTTGCCTGACAGGTAGTTAAACATCACAATGCTCATGTCGACTCATCTCTCTCAGGGGCACCTGAACTTGTTCAGCCACTGTGGGTTGGTTCCCATATTGACCTGCCAAATATGCATTATTTAACCAGTCAACTGTGTGTGTCAACTGTGTATTCTAAAGATCAGAATCCGTGAACCTTGACTGTTGAGCTGTCAGTCAGTGGTTGGTAGTAGGCCTGTCTGTCACGATCATGAAACTTTACTCGATGACTAATTGTCACATAAATAATTGCGATTAACGATTTAATTGTGTTTTTTTTTTGGCATTGCATATTATTAGAAGATATGAAATAAAAACTAATAATTAGGACAATTTTTATTTAAGTTATGCTTTTAGGCTTTGTGAACAAAACTGAACAAAAACAGATATGACAAATGTATAACTACTTTATATTTCTCCCAAAAAGTTATATAGCTGAAATAGCCAATTTATAACCTTAGAACGTGACATGCGTAAGTTTGTAGATTTGTATTTCTGAGAAAAATATATACTGGTGTATATGAAAATGTATGAGCATTTTTCAACATAAGATTATAACACGGACCACAAACAATTTGTATTTATTCCTAGATCAGTGGTTCTCAAACGTACAGATGGAACCAAATGGACCTGTAGGTCCATCTGTACACTCAGAGTTACAGACCTCCTAAGGGTCCATTTGGAACCGCCTCACAGAACCCTGAGCGTTCCTGGACCCCACATTGAGAGCCACTGTCCTAGATTTGTATCTGGGAAGGGAAAAACAAATGACATTGGTACATCTCTAATGGGAGTGAGTCGTTCTTTTTCCTGATAAGGTATATATCCAGATGCTATGATATATATATATATATATATATATATATATATATATATATATATATAGCGTTTTAATGCAAGGTGGTGTAGATCTAAATTACAGTACAAAACCAACTAGATATTTATAATTTTGGATTTCCAGTCCAAATGATGGCTTGTCATATGGTTGGCAAAATAGATTAACTATGTGGCTGTCATCAATACTTTAATCGAACTGTTTGAACCATTATTTCTTAGTCAAACAGGTTATAAGCAGCCCTTGCCCTGCAAGAGACCATGATGTCACCTCATCAATACTCAATGAGCTGAGAAGCTGATACTACCGCTAGTGTGGTGTTGAAACTTCATTGCTTTACACACACACACACACACACACACACACACACACACACACACACACACACACACACACACACTTTAATTTTCCATTGTACACCAGGTGAGGGATACCATGCAATATTTAACGACCTAAGCATAAGCATTGAAGCCAACCAGTGAAGTAACCATATACTTAGTGTGCAAACAAGTACTGAAAATGTCGAAGCTCAAAACTCAAAGCTATGATTCTGATAAAATTCCCAAAATGGAAACGCCAAAGGCTGAAGTTTGTGTTTTTCAAGGGGTGATGTCATGGTGGTTCTTGCACTGCTCTGACACTTCAGGACAATGCTTTGATGGCTGTTTTATAAAGTATGACAGGACAATGCTTTGATAGCTGTTTTATAAAGTATGAGGTCAGTCTATAGAGATGAGCTGGACACTGTTTGGGGTTACGTTCAAAATAGCTGATCTAATTGATTTGTGTAAAGTGAAGTAAGAGCGTACCAAATGCACTTTACAGGCCCGTTTTATCAAGTATAGAGGGTTTAAGTGGTTTAAGAAGCTAATTCGTCCTCCTAGTGTATATGTCATGGTTAAATGAACAACACTGTGCTTCTTACTGTGCTGCCACTGTTCATCAGGACATCCTAAAATCCATTGTTAACGTCATCCTGTATTTCTTCTGAATATAGTTTTCAATAAACAAAGTGAGTTCCCTCTGTTTAAGGGTTTTACTGTAACTGGCTGGGCTAGTTAGTTTTCAAGCTATCTGAAGTATGTCAATATAAAACATTTACTAAAAATGTACATTGTTAAACAACACTGTTTTTAGGTTGTGCAATATTAGGCTGACAATTAGTTGTGCAATTTATTGTTGGTTTATGGTTGCGCAATATGGTGCTATTATTAGAATATGTGTTCTATTATTGTTTATCAATAATTTCAATGCAGATGTTTTGTGTTGGTAGTGCAATGTCTAGTGTTTACTGACATTGATAATCAACTGTTCTTGACTAAGATCTTTCTTTTCTACTTCAAAGCAGTTACTTTAATCTGAAATTAGTTATATTTGCAATTGAAATATATGATATATATATATTTTTTTTAAATATTTTTGGCTTTTATTGATCGTATCAAGCGAAGATGGACAGGAAAGAGGGAGAGAGAGAAGGAGAGAGACATGCAGCAAAGGTCGTCATGAACGGGACTCGAACTCGCGGCACACTGTCAGGCCAAAGCCTATGTGGCATGCGCCTGGAGCCCTGGACCACTTGGCCAGCGGGCAACCCGAAATGGTGATAATTAGCAATCTATTGTTTCAGCGTTGGTATCCCAATGTACTGTACGCATGTGCAGTAATCCCACTCAGACTTAATTCATGTCAGACAGCGGCACCATATCTTATATCTAATGGCCTGTGCTGTCGAGGCTTGCTGGCAGACCTATACAGTTCCCTTCGGTTCCACGTGACTGTGTATCCTCAACTGACCTTCATCAGACAGATATCTCCCTCCCACATTGAGTTTTATTTACGGTATTATCAATATACAGTTACAGACGGTACTACTTAATACTATTGTGTAATGTCTCCGTACCAGCATGGGCATTACATAATTGTGTTGTTTTGTTTGTTTTACAATTGAATGTCTAATCGGCACCTTTTTTGGGATTCAGTCAAGTTTTCCTTGCCCAGTTGAGAGTCTAAGGTCAGGGATTTTAGTTTGTTGCCTTTTGTTAACTTAAATGTGGGTCTGTAAAGCCATTTGAGACTGTAACAGTGATTCATATAGTCCCCCTCGTTCATGTTTACACTCTTACAGCTTCAGGAAAGCAATCTGAGAACCCGGCAAATACATTTGATGTGAGTCAAGTTCAGTCAACGGTCTGTCTCGAGAGAAAGTAAAACCTAGATAATGTATAATAATACGTTGGTTTGTTTTAATGCCCTTGTGCCCACGCTTGCTCTGCATCCACAGCAAATAACCAATCACAATAATTGTTAGTAATATGCTGATTGATTCCTTTATTCTATAAATGGGTGTCAAACTCAACAAAAATAAAAGCAACCAGGTGGTCGATGGAGATGCAAAAAAGTAATGTAAAGTAGGCTGGTGCTTCAAGGATCAGTAGGACTGGAATACTGTAAAGAAAAGGCGGCGATTCGAGCACTCAAAAGATTAAAAGATGAGGAGAGCGTGGATAAAAATAAATGTACTTTATTTAGAAAAGTTAAAATAAGCCAACATGTTTCGAATCAAACTGAGTCTTCATCAGGGCAAGTATGGGTGTCAAACTCATTTCAAGTCACAGGCCAGATTAGGCAAAGGGGGCCTGGATCCAGAACCCAGATTGTCAATTTGCTGTTGTATTCCTTTGTAATAGCCGTTGTTGTGATTTGCGAGTTTATTAGACACGCATGTTTGGTGTTGAACTTGGAGGAAAAAGTGTTCTTTCCAATTATCGAATTGATTGATGTCATTTTTACAGGTTTAAACACTTTCAGTTGGTAATACTACTAATCTGCTATCTGTGTCTATTCTTTTTTAAGATCTTTTTGGCTTTTTGCCATTATTGATAGAGTTTTACAGTAGACTGACAGGACATGGGGAGAGAGATGGGGGAGTGAATAACTAACTGCAAGCCAATGAAGAATGAACCAATCAGTAGCATTGTCTTAATTTCTAATTCATATTAATTTAGTTGCCAATCATTTTACTGTTTTGAGACATATTGTCTTTTATTGCTATAACATTAATGGTAAGCTCTCAACATGTCATGCTGCAATGTGTTGTGGGCTTGTAGATCACCAAATTTGATAAACTAGAACGGTGCCCGCAGGGCCTCTACAGCCCATTGGGCACTGACCTACTTGGAACGATGCAAGTTGGTATCGTTCCATTTGGTAAGAGAACAACCTAAACCTCTCAAAAAGTGGTCTTACCCTTTAAGGGCCTTGCGAACGGGGAGCGAGGAACGCACACGTTGTTGCCTGGATCAACGACAGGTCTGCTCAAGAGGGGCGCGACAACGCAAGCGTAAAAAGAAAGCTAAACCAAATCCAGTTCTGGTGAGTCGCGGGCGTGTGCACGAAACGAGCACGCAAGCCAGAAATTCACGGGACCGCGCTCACGTAAATACGCTTGCGTTGTCGCACCGCGACCTCTGAAAAAGCAGGTCTCGTTGAAAATGAACTACAGGCGCGTTTTATCGCTCCCCGTTTGCCAGGCCCTTTAGTGGTCAACTGGTCATGCACCATGAATCATTCATATAACAGCCTGTAGAATGTAGAGTTTATCTCCATTTTGAACTCTAGGTTTTCAGCTGTACTCCCTTTTCAGTTTCCTCCCCAATCCAAAAATGGAAGAACCATATGCTGTTGGCTTCAGGCGGTAGAACCCACATAATTGACATCCGTTATCAATGTAATCAATGACATTTCATTTACTATTTCAAATTTGTACACGCACACACACACACACACACACACACACACACACACACACAGCGCAAGCTAAGCCTGTTACCAGAGGTACAGTACAGTAAGTCTCTTACTAAACGCCTTCCCCTGGAAATGGCATTAGCAGATGGACTGGTTTGTGCGTCACGTGTGCAGTGTGCGCCGTACGTAAGTGCGTGCATGTAATTCTAACTGTGTGAGTGTGTGCATGTGCATGTGTCTGTTAGCCTGTGAAAGCAAGTTGCAGTCCTGCATGTCCTCATTTACCCCAAGGAGCACAGTCCTGAGTACCTGTGTTGTTTTCCTCTTTTGATAAGTTCATCTAATGCTCTCTGTATAACGGTGGTTATATTGTGTAACAGGATTTCCCTTCAGTAAGTTAATAGAAGGCAATCTGTAAAGTCACAGGATGGTGACTTAGATTGTGTACATGCGTACATCCGTTAGAGAATCGTGTTGAGTCCAATTTGTCTAAGAAAGGTGTGTTTGTGTTGTGATTTCTGTCCTGGTACTGTCAGACAGGCAGGAGTCTTATGACAGAGAGAGACAAAGGCTAACAGTGCTGGACGGCCACACACACACACACACACACACACACACAGTCACATGGTGATCCCATCTCTCTCTGTCAACAGCATCTGTTCTGACTGGCCCAGTATTACGCACACAAGAACATACGCATACACACACACACACACACACACACACACACACACACACCATTTATTGTGTGTTTTATCCTTTTGTGTTGTGTATTAACGTGAGGATTTCTCATAAGTGTAATGTGTGCATGCATTGACACTAAGGCTTGCCAACCTGCTCCTGGCAGGTAAATAAAACGTTTGGGCAGGTCAGGTGGAGTCTGCTTTCAGGTTGCCCGACCAGGCAAGTGCTCGTTTGAGAGGGTAAGCAGCAGTCTATAAACGCAACACGAGATATCTGTCTAAACACAAATATTCATGTAACATTATTTTATCACACAGTTGAACGGTTATTCAAATTCTACCTATAATTTTATAATGGACAATTACAATTTACTTTTCGGGCAATTGGGCAAGTAGAACATGACCTCTACATACCTGACGGGCAAGTGCCTCTGTGACCTTAGTGTCAACCCCTGACATAACACCCCTAAAAGGTGTTATGTCATAATTTTAAGTATGCCTTCCTGACACAGTGGGATGGAAAACAATTATTTTGGCTCTCAGCCACAAATATAACACAAGCCTATTCCCTGTTCTCTCTCTCTCTCTCTCTCTCTCTCTCTCTCTCTCTCTCTCTCTTTCTCTCTCTCTCTCATGCACGCACACACACATGTTCAAAAGGCAGGGGCAAGTGGAACTATGCACTAACTAGAGCACTACAGCTTATCAATTCTTGCAGTTACTGTTTTTCATCTCTGCATCGCTTATCCTGGTTTGAATTGACACTGACACAATTGCCATGAGCTCTGAGAAGCCCTCATCTTCCACCACAATGTAGATCCATAGCAATCATTTTGCCAATGATCCTAGTCACGCTTTCTTGCTGAGTTTTGTGGCACCGTTTATAGTGAAAGTCTGTATTGATGTTTGCGGAAAGTAGTCAGGCATGTACTGCAAATGGCGTCACTCAACAGAACTGTCGGTGTGTTAAATCTGAATTGATTTTGAATAGCTCAAGTGCTGTTGGGGTAACTCACTACCCCAGTTTATTTTTGCCATGGCATTGTTTGGACCGGCAGCTCTTACTATGCGAAGCACCATTTGTCACTAGCCGTAACCATAGCCTTCACTAAATAGTCTCTGTCACAATTATTACATAATCGCCTAAATGCAATTATTTGAGATAATCCTGGTTTATTTTGCATAATGTTCATACATTTTCAAACGTTGTCCCCAAAAACCCAGAAATAGCACATCAATAAGCTTACAATTTAGACATTTAATTTAGCAGACTTAATTCAGAGTGATTTACAGTAAGCAAGAACAACACATAACATGGTAATAGAGTGTCACAGTCCCGCCCCCTGTCATGACGACACCAGGCCCAGGAAATGATTCCCAATGCATTTTTCCCATCGACATTTTAAAAAGTATTTATTTAAAGACTGTTACGCCGTGGACAAAGCCAACTCGAGTCGTGACAAATCATGACAATAAACACAATATTTTGGACCAAACAAATAATTACAAAGAAGAAAAACAACAAAAAGTGTTGTAACCTGCTGTCTTTCTTTTTTCTTTCTAATTCTTTGTTCGGCCCAAAAAATTGTCGTCTTGTTTGTTGTCGTTTGTTGTCATGATTTGTCACGACGATGCTTAAGATCTGTCTAACAGTAGAAAAATCTGTACAGTAAAGCTATGAGTATACTATAGAGTGCTATGTCTACCTAAAATGCTACCTACTGCTTACAAGGTCACTTTGTTACGCGTTGTAAGCTTTTAGATCAACTACTGGTATGTCTGCAAGAGTTTATTACATTTTATTGAAATAAAACCATTTGTGCCTTTTGTGGCTGCTGGGCTGGGGGCGTGTTCTCCCCTCCGCATCATCAGTGCCCTGCCCATACCATAGTTTATGTTCACTTCTGGAAGTCTGGAAATTTGTCAATAAATGCTAGCGGGCTAAGTGTTTTGTAATCGTGAACCTAAACTCTTTCGGTCAGATTCGGGTTTCAGAATAATAGGCTGTTGGTCCTGTTGGACCAATGGGCAGGCCACACATCATGTGAGAGCTTTATTTCGGCAAGTTTTAATATCTTTGCTAGGATATGAGATCATGCTTTGTATCAGTATCATATTTCTTGTGCACACTGACGACGGTGAAAAAAGACTTACTGATATTTTCCAAATCTTTAGACAACTAGCCTGTGTCATGAACACATGGATTTGGCATTTATGGTCTTCATCATTATTTAACTGTTTTACCGTTTAAAAATGTATTATGACGATTATGCAAAAATATTATCTAAAAAAATTTCCATTATGTAATAATTGTGACAGGCTTAACACATGCTGTCTGAGGCTGCTTTTTATGTGCACATTTGTCAAAGAATTGTAGATTTATCCAAGTGAGGAAGTGCGTCACATGATGACTTGTGCATTTGTGGGTGTTTTGGTACTTTTCTTCCAAGGGAGGGAATGGAGTGCCTATGGGGCTGTTTTGGATTCCTATAGAGGAAGAAGCTGTTTCAGACGGGGAGCAAGTGACGTGGCCATTCTCGCTTGGATCAGCTAAGTGTCTGCACATGAGGGGCGTGGGCTGTGTAGCGTGGACAAACGGCTGACCACAATGCCACCCGAATGCCACGCGAATCGGGAGCGGGTGCTCGCCCCTCAACTTCACTGCACTTCCAACATAAGTGCCTGACTCTCATTGAAAATGAATTGCCACAAACCCAGGCTTGTCACTTGCTCCCTGTTTGAAAAGGGCTTAACCCCAAAGAATGTCTACTGACGGTGACACACAGTCACTGAGTCACACACACTCACACATAGAGAGAGAGAGAGACCCACAAACAGTTGTATGTTACTTTGTCAGACAGTATTACCAGGAAGACGCCTGGGGGCGAGAAGCGTTTGGGGCGAGGTTGCGTGCGTTAACTTGTCACGAGATCTGGGCACGAGACCTGGTCACCATGTATGGGGCTTTCCCCCTGTATGGGGATTTTGAATGATGCACTGATAAGACAAAGAAAGTTTCATAGTTAACTGCGACGGCAGCCTCCTCTGTGAGAGTGTGGAGGTCGTGCGGCTGTTACGAAGGCTCTCCACGTTGGAACTGACCTCGAGACTACATTACCTGCATATCCATATATGGGCATATCAACACTTGACAGGGACACATCACTTGTACAGTACAGCATAAAAGACAGCTCTCAGCTTCCAAACCTCAGATGTCAACCAACGCTCACGGTATCTCAAACAATCTCAAATCCTACAGGACCCAAGCAAGACACAGTACAGGATACAGGACACAGCACAATAGGACACAGGACTCAAAACGCCACACTCAAGACAGGGGCTGACACAATATGACCATATACTGTATTGGCATTCCCATAACGGTTAACCCATATATGGGCTTAATATTGAGCTCAATATTGAGCTGGGAATGCCCATGTATGGAACTTTTTCAAATGTGATGTCACGATGATGTCACGATGACCTGGGCACCTGGGGGATAATATAACAGTGGTCTGCTAAAGGGTAGGCTTAGAACACTATAGGCAACCAGCACTAGGTCTTACTGCAGATCGTTGTGTGCACAGGGACAGAGTGACCGGGAAGTGGGTTAGGTAAGTGCACGGGGAGAGTGACGGGAAAGTGGGTTTGGTGTCAAAATAATGCAAGGTTTCATAGTTATCTGCGACAGTTGTCAAATCAATAGATTATTGATTGGTTCAGTGGCATTTAAACGGCATGATCTTCTGATTGGTTGATCAAGTTGTTCGCAACCCCCAAATCTACTCCCGATCCGATTACGATCATTTGATTTTGAGTAATTATTTATATTTTTATAAAACACGTCGTTTATGCCAAATATCACAATAGTACAATACAATTTATTCCAAATCACAGACAATATGCAGTCTAATATGATATGGATATAATGTTGATACTAGGGATGTCCTGATCACGATTTCTTTTGCTCCTGATTCCAATTCCGATCATTTGAAAATGATGTGATCGGCCCACGATTTTCGATCATGTGATCGGATCGGGACGACCCTAACCATAAACCATTCTGAGATGTGAGAAACTTGAAATGTTACTGTAGAAACGCACACACACACACACACACACACACACACACACACACAGTTTTTGAAGTCCTTTTGTCGGTTCACCAAGTACCAATTAACCTTAATCTGTTGACCGTGAAGCCTTATCCTAAACTTAATTTAGCCCTCACCTGGCACATCCTGGTAGCCCTCTCCAGTGGTGTGTTACACGTATGTCATAAGCACACACTCACTCAGGCTGACAGAGCTGCATTGTTGTCTGACACAAGTTACAGAACCTGTTCTGTGACTCATAACTTCTGTCATTCCTTTGCATCCTCTTTTTTTCCCTTTCTTTGCACAAGTTCACCTTTCACCAAGTTCTCTCTCTCTCTCTCTCTCTGTCCAGTTCAACTTTCTCATCGACACATATTCACACACTAACCACATTTCGGGCATCCCTACTCTGGGCAAATTTGCAACATTTTAAATATAATTTATTTAATTTTATTCTCCAAATGTTCTGAAATATCAAATAGACATTTGGCTTTCAACTAAGTATGGCTTAACCCATTTAGTCCAAGGACCCCTTTTTGTTGTCGTTTTTCAGAAAACTTCAGGTCGGGGTTTATATGGTGTTTTTCAAATTGGCCCTGGGTCTAAATGGCTTAATGTGGAACTTGTGTGTGCTGTACAGTAGTCTGTAATGTATGTGTAAAACTAGATGGACGATCAGCTGTGGTCACTTTCGGTGAGTTGTTGAGTAGGGAGTCATGCTGTTGTAGCTCATTTGAGTCATCCAATGTTTAATTTGATTCTCTTTCTCTCCCTCTCCCTTTCTCTCTTGTTCCCTTCTTCAACCATCTGTTTCTCTCACTCTCTGCCTCCCTCCCGCCTTCACAGTTTTGTACCGCAGAGGCCTTAGGACCCAGTCCACTCCTAATCCAGTCCAGAGCATCCACCTTCCTTGATTGGACGCCAGTCCGGCATTTCTACGTGGCTGACAACGAACTGGTTCGCTTCCGTTCCAATTCTCCAGTCCAGTCAGCTTGAAGGCTTTTCTGGGTCTTGTGAATTCACGTCAAATTTTGGATATAAATCAGTCCATTTATTTTTTTGGTCTTATCTGGGTTTAGGTGGAGTCTACATTTTGGGTGGATTCCAGTCCAGGTTTTGGTCGCCGTCTGAACCAGTTTTTCCAAACTGGACGGAGGAGAGCAAATTGGAGCCGAAGGCCCGGCCTTCGTGCTCCGCCACAGAACTACAAACCCCTCAGAAAGAACTACAAATGCACCCGACACATGCTCCTCCACGCCTACAGATCCCATGAGCCCCCGGGAACAGGATGACACACCAGCCTCAGGACCCGCCACCAGTCACCTTAGCACCACAGAGTGCCACACACACCACAGGGTAAGAGACACACACACACACACACACACACACTGCTGCCCTCTGGTTAGTTGAATATCACTGCTTGGTATTATTATCTACATACAGCTACAGGGTAGGGCTGGCCCCAAACGTTCAAAGGTCTGGTCATTTTGCCCTGAGGGTGGTGTTAGAGAAAAGGTCATGGGGGCCGGTCATGGCGGTCAATGCTATGGCCAAGGGAGCATAACTGCAATGTGCATTCATCAAGTTTCATGGCAATCTGCCCTTTTTAGATTTTTAAATAACTTGTGCGCAAGTGGAAAGGTTGCCATAGCATACCATGGTGGCATTGGAGGAAAGGCAACTGGGCCACCAATATAATTTGGGCTGATGATGGGGATATCATGAAGTTTCACAACAATTTTCATGGAAATCCAGCCAGTAGTCTTCGAGATATATTGTTTGCTAAGCGGATTTGGGCAGTTTTCAGCTAGAATGTAGGTATAGATGTGGATCTGCCACATTTTAGGATTAGGATAAATAATTCAAAACCTGAAAAAAAAAACTGCTCTGTTTGCAGTACGGTTTTGAAGCCGATGAAGGAGGTCTCAAAAAACATACAATTTCAGTTCCTCATGATTATGATTCATCCGGTAATTATAAGATAAGACTAGTCCTTACCCGTGCTGAATATATGAACAGCAAATGATGTTCAGTGTGGGTAATGCAATGTAATGGATCACATTACTGATAGAGGGGGAATTGTTTACAGATGGTCTAACAACAACAGGGTTTAAGTCCACCCGGACTTAGCAACTTACAATCCTGTGCACTTTTATATCTGTTGGATGATCATAACATTACATTATGAATACTTGTGATGGTGATGTTCAGTGTGTCACGCTGTGTGCGCGCAGGGCTGTAAGTACCTGTCGTAATCAGTGTCCAGGCTTTCAGCGTGCATGTAGCCTATATGGCACGGTCAAGTTAACATGCCCCGTCCAACTGTCAGAGCTGGCTTTCAGGTGCCTGTGCCACGCAACCCCCGCGTTGGCCGCGATGCTTCCCCAAAGAAGAAGTGATGTCGACTGACGCAAGAGTAGCTAGTAGTATCAGGGTCTGAGTTGTTGGGGGTCTGTTACGTGGAAAAGTGTGTCCCAGTATTAATCTGTTTCCGTCCCAACATGCATTTCACTGGTGACCCGGAAGCCGTCCCAACATGCATTTCACTGGGGCCCCGGAAGTGGACAGACAGACAGACAGCGACCGAGCAATCGCTAAATTATTATAAGATGCTGTGGCGCTAAAGAAGATGGAGTCATAATGAATGAAGGACTAAATAGAGAAATCAGAAAACACCTGCATTCATGCATATCCTCGTCGTCTGCTCAATAGAATATGTTGACTTTGACGTAATAAACATTTAGTCATTTTAACTCCCCTTTATTCAGTAGCAGCATGTGCACACAACAACGCTCACTGCACATGCCTTCCACCCCAGTGTGTGTTCTGTGTAGTACTGTATAATTAATAGGAGCAATGCATGTGCCCAGTCTAAGATTTGTGCTACATTAGTAGTGGTTCCCAAAGTGGGGTCCAGGGATCACAGGGGTCTTTGAGAGAGTTCCAGGGGGTCCGCAGCTAAATGATTATTAGGAAGTAGGAACCAAATGGACCCTTATGGGTCTGTAACTTAGAGAGTGTACACATACTCTAAATGTGTGAGTGTACACACATTTGTACACTGAGTTAAATTAACATTGATTTAACAATACAAATTGGGGTCTCAGAGATAGAAATGCCATTCAATGGGGGTCCATAGCATATTGCATATCACACTGAGGGTTGTTGAAATTAAAATGGTTGAGAATCACTGCTAGAGCCGTAAAAATGTTCTCTTATCGGGGTCCCTGGCATATCTTTTCAAATGGGGGTCCGCGGGCCAATTACTGTGAATTTGGGGGTCCTTGATGTGAAAAAGTTTGGGAACCACTGCTGTATACGATAGCAGGAATTGTAGAAATATTTATTCTAAATTAGTACTGCAGTGGTAGGTCTTTGTAGTATCTATCCTGCATTAGTACTACAGTGGTACCTCATTGTAGAAGCCCCCCTTCATGTATTCTAACAGATAATCCTGTTCACAATAGGTTTTCCAAAGCTGTTTTGACTGTTTGTCAGTTAGAAAGAGTGGAGGTGACGTTAAACAGAGAGAACTGCCAAGTCCACATTCATCGCTATTGTGCTGTGGTATTTACTGGTCATAGTGGTGTGTGTGTGTGTGTGTGTGTGTGTGTGTGTGTGTGTGTGTGTGTTCCCCTTGATTGGACTTGTGGTGGGGGTGAAGAGGGTTGCTGACATTTTTTAAACTAGGGTCCCTGTGTTTGGCGGCAATTATTCAATTATCGGCTTTATTGTCATATCTTAGGTTTACACTACAGGAGCCAGTTGCACCACCTCACACTCAGTTCAAACTTAGCCCTAGTTATAGCTTAAATGGCGGTATGGGGTTTGTTACTAGGTTCAGCTCTCTTCATTGGGCCAAACTTAGCCTAGTTATAGCTTAAATGGCTTTAGTTTTAAGTCAAGACTTATGCATTACTAAAAGCCATTTATGCTATAACTAGGCTAAGTTTGAACTTGTGATGCAACCCCCTACAGGTGTTACGTGGATGATTTTCTTTTCTGTGAGAAAGAGAAATCAATGTTTGTGGTGTTTTAATATCTCTCTGAATTATAGTATTGTGTGTGTGTGTGTGTGTGTGTGTGTGTGTGTGTGTGTGTGTGTGTGTGTGTGTGTGTGTGTGTGTGTGTGTGTGTGTGTGTGTGACTGTTTGTGACTGTGCGCAGTATGAATCTTACTTTTTTGCGTCGTGACTAGGAGTTGTGCGTCCTCTCCTCCTTTCTTTTCAAAATATTACCTTAAAAATTGGATAACTGAGTTCACTACAGAGGTAGAGGTGTGGTGTTCAGTATCTATATATTTCTGCACAGTGCACACTCTCTGCTGAAATGTTTAAAGACCTTATTGGTTGTTGGGTCAGACACCCCTGCTGATTGGGATAGGAGACCCCCCCCCCCCCCCCCCCCCAAGACCATCTCAGGTAGCGGTGTTGCTTTACTGGAGGTGAAGCAATCAGACGCACACACACACACACACACACACACACACACACACACATGTTTCAGTTTCACATTTCACACACTGTTATAATGTTGCAGGCTGCTTGAGTGTGCGCATGCATACACACACACACACACACACACACACCCACAATGAGGATCATACAGCATTCCAGCGTCGGGTTTATAGTAAGTAAGTAAATGTTATTTATAGTTATAGAGCACATTTCACAGACATCGTAGTCACAAAGTGCTTCACAACAATAAAAGCAAAACATGTATGCACACAGTATGTCTTAACAGAGCCAGTAAAGTACTTACTGTATTTTAAATGGCTGTAACATGTAACATTGTAAATATGTTATGGTTTTTAATTGTGCACTTGGAAATATCCTACCAATTTCATATGACACAAATCGATATGCCTTTTACAAAATATATATTTTTATACAAATGTACCGGTAGTATTTATTCGTTTTATAGCTAATATACATGTTTGGTGTTCAGATGCATGTGTAAGATGTAAAACATTTGCGCACACGGAGCAGATGTGAGAATTCAGCTTTGTCAAATGACTGAATAAATAACAATTGCGCTAAGATCATTATACGGCCCTTTTTTGGTCTGCACAAGCTTGATGAATCGGGGACAAAATGTTGTTTTACTTTGAACCTAATTTAGTAAAAAGTAAGAGAAATAAACTGAGCACGTCATTACTTTTCTCACCAAAGAAAGCTGCTAGACTTGTTGTCCAGACATGCCAAAACTTGGATGTTTTAGCATTAGATTTAAGTGAATAATAGTTCTTCTCATACAGGTGTGAGAATGTGCTCACTGGCACTAAACACTCTATGAATGTACAGTATGTACTATGTAGTGAGTGAGACAGATTTAATTACTAGTAAACTTAGTAAACAAAATTATAAAAATGAAAAGTTTAGACACAGTTTTAACTTGCCAGAAGTTTGGCACATGAAGCTGTTAAAATTGCCACAGTAATTGTTCCAGTAAAAGTTTTTCCGACTATCCCTGGGATTGTGGGTGGGGGGAGGGTGGGATAGGGAGATTGAGTTTTATTTTTATATTTTATATGTCTGTTTAATACTTGCCCCTGGGCTACCGTTACAAAAACCTGAATAAAAATATTTTGAAAAGAAAGAAAAGTAGCAGTCCTATTAAGACAAACATTGACAATCCTTTATTTGTACATGCCACTGCCATTATGCAGCGACACGTTCAGACACTATCGGATCAGATCTCCTTCATATAGCCGACGACGGTGTGTATAGCTTGTAGAAGAACAAACAGAGGTAGGAGCGGAGAGGTCCCACAGCTCGTAGTCACGAGGCAAAACAGAAGGACATGACCATTGACTCTGTCATGCTGATTCTAGCCTGGCCCAGCCAGCGTGCTTTCTTGTATCGTATTGAGGGGCGGGTAGCGCGCAGGGAGCAAGCACTGCTCCCCCTCCCCTCCCTGGTAGAAAACAGTGGAGAAAGCTGACGTCACCATATTCCGAGCGACTCCTCTCTGCACTGTAGTTCACTCCCACTCGTAGAACAGGAAATGTGTCTCGTCCCCCCAGGCTTCCATTTTTGAGCTGAATGAAAATAGAAGCCTGGGTACCGAGGCTATGCTGATTCTAGACAGCCCATACAGTATGTCGACACATTCGACGTTGCAACGTTTTGAAAGTATAACTGATTTTAGAAGGCATTTGTAGAATCTGCCTCAGGGGACGCTTTCTCAGAGTGACAGTAGACTGTGTGGAACAGCCGTTGTCTCAAAACAAGGCATCCCTCCCCCCCCCTAACAGAGTGCAGTTGGTAACCAGAGTTCATAGACAAACTGGGATCCACGTGTTTGTCCAGAAATGCCGTCTTGTTTTTTACGCCCTTGTTTCTTAAACTAAATTCTTAGCGTCCCATGAGACCTATGAGTGGAAGTGAGGGGTTACTGTGTACAAGGTTCAGCTCTCTCTTCATTGGGCCATCGTCAAGGGTGAGCCAGAAAATAGCAGCCAGGAGAATTAGACTAGCAGGACACTGCCAAAGGCATCAATAACTGCCAGCCAGAAAACCGATGCAGGAACGCAAAGTACCAACGAACTGGCTAGATGTATGGGGAGCCGGGATGACTGGAAGCAACGTTGGAGGGCTCGTCTTGAGGACGACCTTCCTAGAGAGATCATAGTATCAGGCTTTCGTCTTTTTGGCCAATGGCCTCTGGCTTGTTCTCACCCCATTGGCCGTTTCCTAGATCCTGTCGGACCGTGCAACATTGTATTCTCACTTTACAGTAAACAACATTTATATATATATATATATATTCTGTCCTGTTTTCATCTGTCAGAGAGTCTCTGAGGAGGACAAACCGAGAAGAGATGGAGAGAACGGAAGAGAGGGGGAAGAGAAGGAGGAGGAAGAGAAGAGCAACAATGATGAAGGCTTCATGGAGAGAATGGAGGAGTTTGTACACAAGGTACACACACACACACACACACACACACACACACACACACACTCTCTCACTGTAACAGTCTCCACAATACAGTTCATGTTGATATCATAAGTCTCCCACAGTACTATACAGTCCCAAACTGTATTCCAATTTACTGTATATGGATATAATAGTCTCCAGTTAGCGGTACACGATTGTGAAATTCTGACTTATGACCGATTTCCGAGCTCCGATTATTTGCAGGTTCATATCTGCCGATACCGATTCTGACAAATTCCGATTATACAGGACCACAATGGAAACAAGCCTAGGTCCTTGTAGGGGCTTGGCCCAAAGCCTGTTGATAAAGTATTCAATCATTCAATAAATAAATAGCCTATACTCTTTTCCAAGTGTCTGTTTTCACAACAGAATTATGCTACAGATTATATCGTGCATCCCTATCTCCAGTACATATCCCAGTTAATATTGATGTCGTGACAGTATCCACGGAGTACATATTCCAGTTGATATTAACGTTATGACAGTATCCAGTACATATTCCAGTTCATATTAACATCATAACACAGTCTCCAGCACGTATTCCAGATTCAGTGGTAAGTACTTAAGTGAAACGACTTTGCTTCTTTACTGAAGTACTGAGGAACTTAAATGTGTTTATTTGTGTCTACTTTTATTTTTAGTCCACTACAATCTTTTCAAAGAAGATATTACATTACATTCCAATTTGCATCACAGGATCAAGGACACTTATCCCATTTTGGTGTTAGCATTATGTTATGCTTTAGCTATTTTTACATTTTTTTAGAATCTGATCTCAGGTCAGAATGGGTTAATGCAGGAGGAGGAGAGGACACTGGAGCAGCACGGACATTTTAAACGACTAACGTTTCGACCTATACGGAGATCTACCAATTAAAAAAAATCTTTTGAAAAGAAAATAGTGTGCAAGTAATTAATGCTTAGATGGTGTTTCTTCAGTAACGGGGGGTGGGGGGTGTCTCCCTGTCTCCAGCGCTTTAATAAAGAGAAAAGGAGGGGAAAGGAACTGGTTGGAATAACGTGTTCCTTCCACGCGCTACGTCCAACCAGGGAAACTCCCCCCCTGTCAGGTGTAAAGGAGCAACTTGGACACTCACACATGAAGGAAGCATGAGTTCAAGTCCGTTGCTCTCCCCTTGTCCCCCATATGGGGACTAGGTTGTTGGAGGGTGTGTAGAGCCCAGGATCACATTAGATGATTGACACAGGGGTGAAAAATGGGTTACAAAATCGTGGGATAAAAAATATATTGTAGAATAAAGAGAAAATGAATGTTCAAGTGGGTTGCCAATCAGCATAGAGTATCCATTTATCAGCTTGAAATTGTATAGAGTTCCAGTTATAATTTTATCTGCCGATTTCTTTTTCATCACTTCAAATTCCGCTTGATCCTCTAATCCTGTATGAGGTCTCTCTCGTGATGAAATTGGTACTGACCTGAAAAATGATATTCTGTATTCTGGGCATTCAGGAACCCCTTTTGGCGTTATGTTATACTCTAGCTATTGAAAAATCTACAAGCTCTGGTCTGCGCTTGTAGGTCTGCTATTTATTTATTGAAAATGCGGCACAAATCTTTGAACATATATTTCAGAATACTTTTTTATTTTATTTCAACGTCAGGCCTAAATGGTTTAAAGAGCTGGAGAGACGGGAAGACCCCTATTTGATGCTCGACAAAATGTTGCTTACTGCACCTTAAATCGTTAAATATACAGGTGTTTTTTGTTGTTGCTGTGCCCCAGACAGTTTGCATTCGTTCTAACATGTTTCCTTTTGTTGTGCCTCCTCAACCCCCCCCCCCCCCCCCCCCCCAGATGTGGGAGGGCCGGTGGCGCGTCCTCCCCTTTGACGTGCTCCCCGATTGGCTGAAAGACAACGACTACCTGCTCCACGGTCACAGGCCTCCCATGCCGTCGTTCAGAGCCTGTTTCAAAAGTATCTTTAGAATCCACACAGAGACTGGGAATATATGGACACACTTACTGGGTAAAGCACACACACACACACACACACACACACACACACACACACGTGTCTCTTTATCTCTGTCCTCCTCCCTATCAATCCCTCTGTCAGTCAGTGTGCATAGTTGCATAATAGAAATATTGATTTAGTGTTATTTGTTCCGCTCCATCCCCATCTAGTGGTGGGAGAGAAGTATTGCAGCCTACTTGGACGACTTCACCACTTTTCAACCTATCTTCATATACAGTATTTGGTCCTCACTAATGTTCATGATAAAATGGCACCATCTTTTTACTACTCGGTCTCTGTCTCATATGGGGTTGTGGGCAGTTCAGAAACCTGTGTTCCAATGACATCATCACTGGGGACAATCCAATTATATAATGGAAGCCATCGTTCTTTTAAATCTGCCTAACATTGTTAGGCAGATTTAAAAGAACGATGGCTTCCATTATAAATGTCACTGGAAGACGGGTTTCTGAATTGCCCACAGCCCTCCTATGAGACAGACTGAGTAGAAAGAAATTGTGCTATTTACCATGAACTAGTTAGTTTGCTAGTTCATGGTAAAGTGGTTACAAAATTGTAACCACTTAGACCCTATGTCATTGACCGGGTCCCCCAGGGTAGGGGCCTGTCATTGACCATGTACATTTTCTTTATCCATAAAATCCCTATTTTTATCTGAAAATAGCTGCAACGCAAATTATGCGTTATGAGCTTGTAGATCTGCTATTTTTGCACTAGGGTTCAAGTGGTTAACCCATTAAGCAGGAAATGCCATTTTAGATTTGAACCACTTTAATCAATACTTTATAAATTGGATATTAAAAAATAGCAGATATACAAGCTCATAGCCCGTCTCTTTGTGCCGTGCTAAGACTTTGTTAGATCTGCTATTTTTGAAAAAATATAACTCAAATCTTTGCTTCTGGGGGTTGATATGGGAGGGTCAAATACATATCATTTTGAGGGTCCTTAACATGAAAAAGTTTCAGTGTGTTTTTTTTCAGAAAACTGCTTTAGAAGACATTTGTAGAATCTGCTTCAGGTCTTAATGTCTCTCTCTCTCTCTCTCTCTCTCTCTCTCTCTCCAGGTTGTGTGTTCTTCCTGTGTCTGGGCCTCATGTACATGCTGAGGCCCAACATGTGGTTTGTGGCCCCACTGCAGGAGAAGGTTGTGATCGGAACGTTCTTCCTGTCCTGTCTTCTCTGTCTGTCCTTCTCCTGGCTGTTCCACACCGTCTACTGTCACTCTGAGAAAGTGTCCCGGGTCTTCTCAAAGTAAGACACACACACACACACACACACACACACACACACACACATTTTAGTTCTTTATTTGAATCCGCAAATTACAATTCATTTTACAGGGAGTCAAATAACGGGGTTAACAGGGTTGACAGTTCATGAGCACCTAAGGATACACATGGCACTTTCTCCTCCACACAGACAAACTGCCTATAACAGCCGAAAAAGAGCAGCACCCCCCCCCCCCCCCCCAGGTTGGGAGAGGAAGTGTAGCGCCCAGGATTACATTATATAATTGAAACTGGGTGAAAAGATGGGTTGCAAAATCGTGGGATAATATTTTTTATGAAAAAGGCTTTGCTCTTTGTCATGCCAGCTATTGTTAGGCCAGTCATGGTCAATTTGTGTACATGGCCCAGGCTTCCAAATATCCGTATGGCAAATCTACGTTGATATGTTTAGGTCAGTGGTTCCCAAAATGGGGTCCGGGGTTCCAGGGGGTCCCCAGCTAAATATTATTTACAATATAAATTGGAGTCCCAGAGATAAATGCCATTTAAATGTGGGTCCGTAGACTAATGCATGTCAAACTGGCGGCCCTTGAAATGAAAATGGTTGAAAATCACTGCTTGAGCCGTAAAAATCTTCTCTTATGGGGTTCCTTGGCATATCTATTCAAATGGGGGTCCACGGGCTAATGAGTATCATTCTGGGGGTCCTTGACGTGAAAAGGTTTGGGAACCACTGGTTTAGGTTACTCTCATAGGTTTGTTATGATATGTTGTTATAAGTACCTGAGGCAGATTCTCCAAATGCCTTCTAAATCAGTCATACTTTCAAGATCCCGACGACCTTTGCCGCGTGTCTTCCCTCCCCATTTCCTGTCACCATAGTTGTACACTATCTAATAAAGGCAGAAAAAGCCCAAAAATATATCTTAAAAAAAGCTAGTAACGAGTAACTTTTATTTAGTATTGGAGAGAGAGAGAGAGAGAACCCCACAGGGCTTAAATGTTGCAACAATGCATTTTCGATTTTCTTCCATCACTTCTAATTTCACTTTTTGAGTGGTACAATCACTCCTATAGACAGCGAGCTATGTGTGTGGCTGTGTCCCTGTGTCCGAGCACGAAAATAGCGTTTGGTTTGGTTGTCACTGTTGCGCTGCCTAACACAAACGCACACATATTAACTGTATATATAACGTTTTGGGGTGTTACAGTACGTGACAGTACAGTAGAGGGACCCCCTGGGGACCCCCACACGTTAACTGTCATTTCTCAACCATTTCGGACACGGGGCGGCTCGCCGGAACCAGGGCAGCCCCTGGGCACGTTCCTGGGGGTCTGGGTGTTCCGGAGACCTCCACACGGAGGCAACGGAGTTGCACCTCTCACTTCACATGGGTGTGATTTGTCATATCCTGTATGAGTTATGTATCTATCCTGATATTGGATAAATTGGTATGCTGACCTGAAAATGTATTTTAAGAGCTGGAGAGACCGGGGGGAGACCCCTTGAACAAACACTAATGCAATGACTTGTTTATTGTCATGTTTTGTCACAACAAGAGTTGGCTTTGTCCGGGGCGTAAACGTCTTTAAATAAATACTTTTTGCAATGTCTATGGGGAAACTGAATGGGGAATTATTTCCTGGGCCCTCGTCGTTCTGAAAGGGGGCGGGACTGCGACGCTCTATAGAGAGATATTTTAACACTTGCTTATTAACTCAAAAATATCACTCGCACCCCTTTTAATCGCTGTGTGCAGCAATAATTCTAAACCTGTGTGTGTGTGTGTGTGTGTGTGTGTGTGTGTGTGTGTGTGTACGTGTAGGTTGGACTACAGCGGCATAGCGATTCTCATCATGGGCTCGTTTGTCCCGTGGCTCTACTACTCCTTCTACTGCTCTCCCCAGCAGTGTTTCACCTACCTCATGGTGGTGTGCGTTCTGGGACTGTCTGCCATCGTCGTCTCGCAGTGCGACTTCTTCGCCACCCCGCAGTACAGAGGAGTCAGAGCAGGTACAATACTTTCTTTTCAAAATCTTTTTATTATATTCTATTCAGGTTTTATAACGGAAGCCCAGGAGCAAGTATGAATGTCATCATGTTACACAACAGTGGTTGTGGTTGTGGTCAGTGGTCATATAAGCATTTGGTTAGACCGCCCTTAAGTATTGGTGACTCAGAGAGCAGGTACAATACAGAGCACATGTCTCCGGCAGGCTGGGTTGACTAGGCAGGGTGTATGTCGTAAACAGTGCAACTTTATGCATTTTATGGCATTTGTTTTGTAAGAAATTTGCCCCTCTACCTAATTTGGTGAATGCATAATCTCCATAGTAATATTAGTTGGTATGAAAGATATTTTGATTTCAGTCCACCAGGTTACATGAGTGTTTGAATAGAATAGTGATTAACAGCTGCTTCTTTCTCTGTCTGTAGGTGTATTCGTTGGCCTGGGTCTCAGTGGCGTTGTTCCAACCCTACATTTCGTCATCAGCGAGGGTTTAATAAAAGCTGCTGCGATTGGCCAGATAGGTTGGTTGATACTAATGGCCACACTCTACATCACGGGGGCGTGTCTTTATGCTGCGAGAATCCCTGAGAGGTTTTTCCCTGGAAAGTGTGATATATGGGTAAGTACTAAGTAGCGCACACACACACACACACACACACACACACTCTCTGGTGGCGGTAAAGTATTTGCCCACCATTGCTAAGCCGATACAATTGGGCCGTGTTCAGGAAACCAGGCGGGGAGGGTGATATTTGCCACTACAAGTGACGAATATCACACTGGGCCGGCAGGGAGTGTTGGGTGGGAGGAGTAGGACGGAGGTGCTACCTCCTCCCGGTGGGGGCTCCTCATTGGCAGGTGAGCCAGTAGGATACAACAGCAGTGACAACACAAATGTGTGTGGGGAGTGAATGAGTTGGCATTACGACTAGATTGTGGAGAAAGGGGGGTTCAAATGGGAACAGAACAATAACAGGAAGTTAGTGTTAAATCAACATACAAAGTCCAAATATCTATAAGGTGCATGAAAACGTATGTTTCATGATTCATATTATGACACGGTATATTAAATGAAGACCTGCTAATCAACCCTTTGGAATAATTACCATGTTGATATAACGTTATCTAAAATAATTATTTTCAACTCAAAATGTTTGAAAGTTATGCTTTTCTCTCTCTCTTTCTAGTTCCATTCTCACCAGCTGTTCCACATTCTGGTCGTTGCTGGAGCATTCGTCCATTTCCACGGGGTGTCGAACCTGCAGGAGTTCCGTTACACGGCTGGAGGAGGCTGTACTGACGACGGCACGCTCTAACACACAGACGTGAACAGAAATGAATGAGACAGACACAGATACCAAACACACAGTAAACGAACGGACGCGTAACACTCCCGACAAAATACAGAAGTTGAAATATCACGTTGATAATGTTTCTTTGCTTTTGAGGTTCAATTAAAAACATTTTCTGCTTTAATGAGAAAATCTAATTGAAGAACAGAGGAGGGGGGGGGGGTCTTTTAAAGCAAAAAGCAAAAAAAAATAAAGAAAAACATTTTCCATGTAAATAAGATTTGTAACCTTTGGGTCTTCTAGATTTGTAATTTAAAATAAAAATACATTAAAACCAAAAAAAATACCAAAAGAATTAAGGTGATGAGTAAATAAAGATAGATCCTGAAGAGAGTATGGCAATGCAGTATGTTCATATCTAAACCAAAAGAGGTGAGACAGACAGACGGAGAGAATTAAGCCCCGATTTGTACTTTGTCATACGGCCGTGTCACATAGCCGAATGTACAAGCTCACAACAGGTCAGCCTTAATGCGTTATGTCCTTGTAGATAGGCGTAGATAGGTGTAGACAGAGAGATGGACAGAGTGCGAGAATTGCAACACTGAGAAGTGAAGTGCAAAAACGACATAATCCAGTGAAGTGACTGTTCCTTTTCAATGCATCTCAGCATTTTACTTTTTTTTGGGGGGTGTGGGGCTTTGTGCCTCTAACATAACGTCCACTCATAAGTAAACGACACTGAATACAACACGCAACCATATGCACAACGATTACATTACAGCAGCAGCTGGTGTTCATCTCCAAGACCTACGTTTGGGTCTTAACTCTCCCGTGTTGTGACAAGAGTGTAGTCTCTCTGATGAACATAAAACAACAATACTCTCTACGAAAACATCCTTCTTATTATTTTAAATTTTGTGTTTCATTTATTGTTCCAGGTTGTAATTTTATCGTTTGATGCTGTTCTGACGCCATGGGGGTTCTCAAGCTTTAATTTCGATTTGGTTTATTTCTTCCCATCTCCGTCTCTCTCTTTTTCATCTGTCTTTCTGGTTTTTCCAGAAATGGGCCGTCCACACCAAGCACTATGAATATATTGTTTAATTAAATAAATCGTTCTAACTCAAGTGGATGGTTGAGTGCACACCACAACTATATAACGGAGTGGATAAGGTTAGTTGTAGTCATAAACACCAAGCACTATAACCGTATTGTTCACTGTCGCCATTATAATTAGTTGTGGTGTGGACTGTGCCATCTACTAGAGGAAGAATGAAACAATACATTCATAGTTGGTAAGTTTTTTGTGTGGACGGCCCTGTAGTCCT
Organism: Protomyctophum bolini; assembly: GCF_963924005.1. Classification (NCBI taxonomy): domain Eukaryota; kingdom Metazoa; phylum Chordata; class Actinopteri; order Myctophiformes; family Myctophidae; genus Protomyctophum; species Protomyctophum bolini. Next base: position 9,983,062 of record NC_137884.1, on the reverse strand, counting down.
CTCCAGGGACTGCTGACTCTCTTATGACTATGAAATGCTTCAGAAGGAGCGTGGTTGGTTTAACCTACAGGCACGCCTTCACGGGTCATGCACGGGTGGAGCTGTAAGAGTAACTCTTTCAGCTCTGTAACACTGACAGAGTTGTGTTCAAAATCACTCACCCATTTTGTAAACATGCATTTGGTGTTCAATAGAGGCTGATGGATGTTTTCCCAACTTGAAACACTTTTTTTCACCTGTGCTTTTTCTTTCTTCTAGTTTTTCTTTAGTTTGGATTAATTTATTTCTCGGGGAGTGATACAGTTTGATGTTGAAGCACATGCCCCATTCTGAGCAGAGTGTTTTGATTGCAAAAGACCTTTATATACATACATGTATATGTATACCTGCTGTATTGTTCTAAATAAAAAAGGTTTTTTGAATCTGTGTGGGTGGTGTTTAGTAATGTAATGTGAGGACTGACTGAGCAGCATGGTAACATTGATGTTCATTTGCAGCTAAATTGAAGGCGAGGGCCGTCCTCGCAAGTTCAACCGCCGCAGAACTGGTACAGTTGGCTTTTTTTGCATATAATTTCATTCATATTTTGTTAGTCCTACACAGTCTACATGAATTAACTTTTAAAGAGATTCACTATACAGTACAACTCTAATGCTCTTGCTCACGTCTTCTTGGAATTTCCTTGTGCAGACTGTTCATGTTGCAGAGGGTCTGGGACATTCCAATAAATGGCTATATGTATTATTTTCACAAAATTTTACGGCGATATTATTTACTATAGTCGTCCTAGACCCCAGGAAATTACATCTGGCCACAAAAGATCAGAGGTACTAGGGGGGGCTCCCATACTGTGTCATAGGCGCAATCAGTTTGTCACCTCCTCCTTCACATTCAGTAGATCCTGTGATATTTTGTGGCCAGATGTCATTTCCTGGGGTCTAGTAGTAGGATTATAGTAAATGATAAAGATTTCGCTGTAAAATTTTGCCAATTGTTCGAATTTCCCCCAACCCCCTGTCAAAAATGGCTCGAATCATTGAATCGAAAGAAAGCAGCAAATGAACAATAAAATTAAAAAATACACTCATCTTTTACTTTCTCTAATAACCTAAAATATTAACCTTGGTTGAAAAAGACCAAACTTGTCCTTTAAATTACAAATGTACAACAACAATGTTAATGATGTGGGGTTTTTTTAATCAACTTTCTGACAATGCTTCCAAATTACATTCAACACTGCAAGAAAACAACCTTTGGCACTACAGAAACCACATTTAACCCCCTGTAAAAAAAATAGCTTCCAAAAGTGGCTGTCATTCACTATTAAACAATAATAAAGTTCAACTATACATTCAGCATGTTCATAAGAGAATGTAGCCTACAGCAATATTCACATCACATTTCACATTTACATTTTAGACAACTTGGCAAGAGGTAATTTGTTTGAATTCGCCTCCCTGCCATGCCTAATGTCGTTTTTTCAAATAAAGGCAGGGTCAACAGATAATTTAAAATGCTGGATATTCAAGTAATATTTTGCACCTATCATTTGGCATTCTTATAAAAAAGATATATATATTTTATAAATGTTGGAACTAAATCTGCCCACCCCCAACCTTCACTTGAGTAGTTTTATGATGAGTGGAAGAAGTCCACCCTGGTAAACTCACCTAAACAAATACAAGGATACTTATATCATCAATATACATTTAATTTAACCTTTACAGTAGAGATGCTTCCAGAGCATTGCAAATATGAGTTTAAATGCTAGACATTTGCAATGTTCATATAGGTCAATATTGTATTGGCAATGCAGCATACTTTTACCAGCTTCCTCCACTTGTGATATAATGATACAGGTAGTTCCTTTCTGCTAAATGTTTGTGTGTAGGATCACCTTTTCAAAACCTCTCATTTTAAGTAATGAAAAAAGAAACTGATATGGTAAAATATGGAACAATCTTGAAATATCTGAAGTTGTCCCTTATCTGTTGCCCTACCTTTATGATTTAGTCAAATACATGTTTGTGTTAGCTATATAAGGTATCATGTGTATAACACTTAAGAGCCTTAATAACTGTTCATTACTGTTACAATTTGCAAAAGCAAACTTTCACATCCCATGACCACACTATTTGTGCATTTCAGTGATATTCTTAAAAGCTATCAGTGCAAAACATATTCCCAACAATATTCACTTTACAAATGCAAAAAGGTCAAAAGTAATGGGAAAGAACATAAAAAATACAAAAGTGGGGGTAAAAAAGTATTGAATGATTGATAGTAATGGAACAGGAACAATGACTTTGACTAGTCAGTGTTATGTCAGAATATAATCTATACGTTGTCCTAACATATTTTTCACTATTTTGACTTTAAAAAGGGTACTTAATCATTCAACCAATCAATCTTTTGATTGCTATACATAAAATCCAACATGATATACTTTACGAGAGTTGTACATTCAATCAATTGGCACCTCCCTTACCTGAAAATACATAATTAGTTACACAACGTTCACATAATGGTGAGTTATTCTCAGATATTCTGAGAACAATAATGACTAAATATATGAGTTTTCCATTATTTAGAATTAAGAGGTGACTGAAGGTTGACAAAGTGTTTATGTGCATCTATCTTTCAAAATGAGCCCAGTCTTGGTTTCTGTTCTGACATTTCATTGGGCTAAATAAATTCTCCAATATGGAAAGACAATTCACTCTTCCAAAGTTCGGTTGACCTCTTTGCTAGTGTTTCTGGCTGGGAGGATAATGCTAGAACCTGGTGGTGCAAATTGAAACATCAATTCTCCTTCCGTATTAACCTGAGGTCACATAGTAACAAATACATTTAAAAACATGTTGATGCCATATACAGACAAATTGTCAGTGCCGAAATTGGTTAAAATGCCAGACTGGAATATGCAACTTTTGTTTATGCCTAGCCCACGAGGATTGGTTTGGGAAGGCAATACTCAAGTCAAATCTGTATGAGTCCGTGATAGGCATACTTGATTTCCTGAAACTCACAATCCAGCACCTTTAAAAAAAATAGTGTTCCAGTCTTGGCCATAGGGCTCTCTCTGCCTAATATAGTGTATTGTATAGTGTTCCAGGGGAGCATTATCTATTCATCAATCCAGGATTTAAAAATGCACCACTGCTGTTATTTAAAGTTCATCTTGTACTCGCAGAGTTCATTTTAAAAGAAGAGGTGTCCTCCTGTGTGCCTCCCTAGGCTTCTTGAGCCTGATTTGTACTTAGTTGTGCACCAGTGTGTCGTACACGAAAAGAACCAATCTTTAAGTTCACAACGAGTGAAACTGTGGTGCAACTAGGTATACATCAAGCTTTACTGAAAGATTCTCATTGGGGATGGAATGGAAGACTTCCAGTGTTCCTCTTTGTTTACATCCAGCCCTCAGCTACCAGTTATCAGATCAGTACCCATCTGTCCTTTCGTTACCGTCCACTAGGGACACTGTTGTTGACGGCCAGGCTCTGGGCCAGTCCCTTGGTGAGGAGCTCATGGGACTTTCCACAGTAGGTATGGGTGGTGTTCTGCAGTACCTCCTCTAGAGGAACCAGCAGAGAGGTCAGTGGGTCGGCCCCGAACGTGTACTGGAAAGACAAGGAGGAACAATGATTAGGATTTCTATTGTGATCTCTTGCTCTTGAAATATATAATCCTTCTGTTGTGTGTGAACAATAATATCAATTCAAAGCAGTTGTCCTCACCCCCCACACTTTTCCTGGGTTGTGTGTGCTCCAGTTCCTGTTGATTTCATTGGATATCATTGGTCATCTGACCAGTTTCATTGGCTTTCATTGGATCAAATCGACAGGAACTGGAGCACACACAGCCCAGGAAAAGTGTGGATACAAGTAACTCCAGGAAGTGGATATAATTAGGTTGATTGAGAATATGTGGTGAGCTGAGAAATTGTTTGTTTGGCCATTGTCAGTAAGTAAATCTTTCGTTGAACACTTTAGTAATGATCCAGTGCTTATATTTGGAGTATGTATGCTGTACATCGAATTGTATTTTTGCTGTAAATGGGCAGACATGGTTACACATTAGGCTAATTACACCTGCCTATATACAGTAGGTGTAAACCAACACACACACACACACACACACACACACACCTGTTGTATAGCGTTGTAGATGGCTCTGAAGGCAGGCTGTTTGTCGTTGTGATACACGCCTCTGTTACCATGGAGGATGTAGACGCCGCTTTCTTCGGCCGAGGCACAGTTGCTGCCGTAGATGCAGTGGTCGGGGCGGTAGTTCCACTGGCATGGAAACTCCAGCAGTCGTTCTGAAGGGACACACACACATTGGCATGACTATACTTGAAAAAACGTTATAGGCCGGCCATTTTTAAACCTAGTTCGAGATCGTAGTTTGATTGGGGGGAGGGGGGAAATCAAACAAGTGTTTGGTCAAACCACGTGACTTCCATTGGAAAAGCATTGAGGCGGTCGTGAAACACAGGCAGAGCACAGAACATTCGTTCCTTATTGTGTGTACGAAGCCACAGTCTGCTGTCACCCAGGCGGATGCGTGCACGCCTAAACCTAACCTCTGGCTAATCCAGCGAGTTCCCTACCAGGATTGTGGTGGAAGATGATGTTCAGTAGGTCCTGGTCTCCCCAGGTAATGTTCAGTTTGTATTTCTGTAGCAGAGGCATCAACAGCTCATCCCAGCGCAAACCTACAGATGTCATATCATTCTGAAGACACACACACACACACACACACACACACATTTATACACACTGATGCATTTAAGGGTATTGCAAAGCATGTGGCTTTACGTGCGGTTAGGGTTAGAGCTAGGGTTAGCAATGCATTAGTCGGACCAACACGCGGTCGGACTCATGACACGGTATTTCCCTGATAAGTTGGAAATGTCTTTCTTCACCACGGTACACAAAGTATTTGTTTGCTGTGTTCTTTATCCGTAGTTTATCAATGTAGGTGACATGGCATTTTTGTACATTTGGATCCCAGGGAGACACCACATTTCTCTTTTGATCTTGTGTTGTGTTACATTAACTAAATGTGCATTTCAATTCACAACTGTGAAGTGGGGTGAGATTATCTTGTTGAACAAAAAGTGTGTATATCATAAATCACACACATCTTTATACTTACCGGTAATCATATTAAATGTGAATCCATACCCTAATATGAACTTAACTGGGAGCCCTCAGCGTGGAACACTTCGAGAACCCCAAGTTAAGCCTGATTCATACTCCATACTATGATGATGTCGTTGCCGTGGCCGACAAGAGCCACTAGAGAGACGCATTTTTGAGCTTGTAGATCAGCTCATTGGCGAGCGACGCTGATTTATCAAATTTGTCAACGCTCGCCTTGAGCTCACCTTGAAATAGGTGTTCCTTATCCGGGTCAGGTTCATCAGCATGACCCCAGAGTTGATGCCCGTCCGACCGTAGTAGGGGTGCCGGGCAAAGCGGCTGTACCACGCGATGCGGGGCTCCTCGTGCTCCGGGGCCACGGCCGCCAGCTGGGTGGAGTTGAATTGGGACAAGAAGTCCCAGAGCCGGTCCACGGGCTGTAGGAAGAGGATGTCCGAGTCCACGTAGACTAATGAGTCCACCTGCTTCAGGATCAACTGGACACACGGTGGGAAAAAACATGTTTAACAAATGGACGTGAGAAGACGTGTTAATGTCAAGTGAGACGTCCGTGATCCGCCGTTTCGGGGTAATTTACAAAAGCCTAGTACTTGTAGTACAGCACAGTAGATTAAATGATCTATATTTTAGAGATATCTGTAGAAATTCAAATGGATTATTTCCCATAATTATTGCAGCATTGTGTCCTGTCCATTGTTGTGTATGATGGGATTTCCTGGGCTGGCCGTAGTGCCGTACACACTGAATTATCCCCAGATTTTCTCCCTCACAAAATACAATCATTCAAAGGGTGTGATTTAATTGAGTGGTTCTAGCGCCTCCTATAAACACTGAACAGCTATAGTACTGTAGATTCTGTGACAATGAATGGAGAATTTACATCATATGTGTCTGAGCAAATCGGCTGGGTATGTCGGTGACCAACCTTGGCCTATAAGGGACCACCATTCTTGATGATGATGTACGATGATTATAGCGTGGGTGGGATTTTTATTTTAGGTAATGGCTAGTACCATCACTGCACTTCCATGAATGTAAGAATACTCACAGGTAGAAAGAGTCTCTGAGAGGCACACGGTTTAAAAAGCTTCTTCCACTCCACAGCGTTGTCACTGGGGAAGCTGATAGAGTAAACGGTGTAGTGAAACCTGGAGCGGATGAACGCAGGCCAAGACTCCAACTGGAAACAGACAGGACAGGACAAAACACAGGTATCACAATGTGGTCAGTTGATAATACTCTGACTGACACACACACATATTTGCTCAGAAATAGAAGCTTAGTGACTAACCACACACAGAGTTTGGCGTTCCCAACTTCCCACATTACTGTCAAGGAGGATTTCATCCTAGCTGGCTGTTCTTCTTGATCAATTTTCTTTGCAATGGGAATGACCTCTTCCTTCTGTACACTAAAGCTAAAATAAGGAAATGCCCTCTTTGGCCCTGTAGTGGAATTCTGAGTCATGAACGAGGTCTGACTGCACTGTTTATTCTTTTAGGGGACAGTTGGCTTCCCACTGTTCTCTGGTGTATGTCCAATTTGAGTCAGATAGTAGTAGCAGATAGTAGTGGGGCCTCCTGACAGGATTTGACGTAAACCAGTGTTGTCTCACACAACTACATCCTGGCTATGCCAGAGTTGTTTGTCTACCTTAGCACACCACTTGTAATACAGTTAATACAGTAATACAGGAAATCTTGCACCCTGAAACTCTCTTGCACTCCAGTGGTGGTCTCAGAAATAAAACTGCTCTAGCCCTTCAAACATAAAGCCTACAACCAAACTCCTGAACTTTGGCCAACTTAACCATTTTCAACCTGGGGCCCCTAATTTGGAATGTCGTTATCGGCTGACATTTTCAAACAATGTCCAGTTTCAGTTCTCATAAACCATTGCCTGACACATGGTTGATAAGGCCACATAGTATATAGAAAGGGAGCTTAACAAGGCTCTGGGCGCCTGTTGGCCAAGTGGTCTAGGGGCGCATGCCACATATAGGCTTTGGCTTGTGCGTACACGTGCTTTCCTATTTATCTTCACTTGATACTATCAATAAAGGCAGAACAGCCTTTAACACGTCAAAAATAGTTTGCAATAGGAAAAACATTATTGTTGGAGAGTATAGCCATTTCAGCTCTTCTCAGACACAACTGTATAAAACGTACAGATTAAAATAATTATACGACACAACTACTGCTGCTAAACCTGTATCGCACATTACTGGGACACTAATGATGTGTGTTAGTCTGTCCACTATGTGAAATCGGTTTAGAAAGTCAAAGCAGTTGAAAACGACTTCCAACGTAAATCAAGAACCTGTTAAACCAGATGAAGTCTCCTGTGACGTCTGTAATGTAAAAATAATAATAGTGTAGAAATGTCAGCACGCTTACTGTACTGACATTCTTTATTCAGCACTTTTCAACCTGATCACAGCCTTAAAGAAGCATGTTAGAGGTTTATAATTCTACAAGGTAGGAGGAGCCGTGCTGAGCAGCAAAGGAAAGTTAATCAGCCACAGCAGTGCCTGCAGAGCACATAACATCCTATTACGATCGAATCGATGTTCTCCTCAGCGGGTTGACCAATTGATCTGACCTTGCACACAGGCATTGACCATTAGCTTATGAAGAGTGACTAAGCCCATATTTTTCACTTTCCCCAAATGTAAGCTGTTTATTTGTCATGCAACCAGACACTGGGTGGAACTAGCTTGGCTGTGTGTCTCTCTCTCACACACACCCCCACCCACACGGCAGCAGAGAGACCTGACTCAGCGCTACCAAGTTATATAGGACTTTGATTTAGGAGCCGTGTCCACAGAAAGCGTTTTATGAGCTGAGGAGTTCGGTTATCATGTCCATAGCGCTCGCACAGAGCATTTATTGACCTCTGCATTGTTCACACTGATCTGACCATTGCTGTGTTTGAACACCATGTGTTGTTAGCACAAATAGCCTAGCTGAAGCAACATGAACAGACTTCTCATGGCTGTGGTAATGAATAAGGACTCAACATCAGGTCTTAAATTACCAGGTTGTCAAACAGCCATCAGGATCAAATGAGCCCGGGTATGGACTATACTAGTTCTCTACAAAATCTACAAATCAACAGGATTTTCTCATAAAGAAAAGACAGGTAAGTAATATAAAATAACATATTCTATCAGTTCTTGAGCTTAGTCCAGTTACCCTGGGTAAACAAAACATAGTACCTTTCTTTTCCTTTCCTTTCCTTTCAGGTTAATATACTGTATGAATGAGGGTTATTAGTATAAATGAAAAAATAATTAAAAACTAAAAAAAAATCTTCCACTGTCTTTATTCTGTGTGTAGAAATGGCCTCTGTTACCAGTCTCATGTCTGAAGAGCAGTTCCTGTGTTCTATCTGTTTGGACGTGTTCACTGATCCAACCACCACTCCATGTGGACACAACTACTGCAAAACCTGCATCACACATCACTGGGACACTAGTGATGTGTTTCAGTGTCCACTGTGTAAAAGATCCTTCTATAAGAGACCAGATGTCTTTGTCAATACAGCCTGTTCTGCGAGAAGCTAGTCTGAACATAAGTAAATGAAGCACATGTCCACCCCGCCACCACCTCTGTTTGACCTGTGCAGTCGCCTAAATAATGCCCACTGGAAGATCCCTACTATAGTACTCACAGCTTCCATGAAGCTTCCATGAAGCTGGTCCTCAGCGAAGATGTGCAAGCAGAGGCGTTTTCTGCTGAGGAGGACGGCTGACTTCAGCATGGTCATGGTCTCCTCCAGCCTCTGACCACAGGCCACCACCGCCAGGTGCATGGGGGACGGGGGGCTCGTCCGCCTGCCGCCACCACCATCTGCCTGGCCACGTTGACGCATGATGTACCTGATGATGAGGGACAGAGACGTCAATATACTCTGGTATACGCTGGGTCTCTACTAGACTAATATGCATGTGACATGTCAAACTGGGGGTCCTTGAAATTAAACGGGTTGAGAATCACTGGTCCCTGGAATATCTTTTCAAATGGGGGTCCGCGGGCTAATTAGTGTCAATTTGGGGGTCCTTGACGTGAAAAAGTCAAGGACTAAAGAGCTGTAAAGATGAGGAGACCCCTGTTACTGAGCAATCAACACTCAACAATAATTATTGAATTGTTGGGACAAAGGAAAGAGGAAAGATGGAAGAGCCTGACCAAATCTGTCCACTGTTCTCATGCAACTGTGAGTGTGAATACAGTCATGTCACGTGTGAACCTAAACTTATTATTATCTTCTCTGTCTGCTCTGACATCATCTATCCACCCCCCCCCCCCACACACACACACACACACCCACTCTCTCATGCAGGGTGAATTTCAGCATGTCACTGTTATCATCTTTCTTGTATTGTATTATTCCATGTTGACTGACAAGCACTAATACAAGTTGAATTTGCACTTCCAGCTCCACCTGTAATTTATTTGGAGGGTTATTCAGCTTTACACTTTTCAAAGGCTCACACTTGGAAAGACAAATGAATCCAACTGCATTTTACTAAACGCTACAACGGGTTTTACTTGTATTTCTACAATGTGGCATTGCTACTTAGTAGGCTACTTTTACTCAAGTAAATTTAAAAAAAGTCTGGCATATGCCTACTTGTTTCAATCCCCACATTGTTTGAAACTATACAATATTCATTATTCAACCAGTAGGCTACCGACAGTAATTGTAGCAGCACTGATTCATCTGCACATTCCGATACGTAAACTCCGTTGCACGCTGAAAATTGCCGATGTACTCCGTGATGATTGATCTTGTAGTCAGATCGGCTATTTTCGCCCGCGTTTGTTATAGCAGGTGTTGTTACAGTTTTACCCATGGTTCAATGGTTCTCTCTCTGTGGCGGCCAGGCAGTGACCCACTGGGACGGACAGGGTCTCCGGTCTCCCAAATCCAAATGGACACCCTCACACAATGTGTCGTCTGGTGAGTGTCTAGACTATATAGCTCTAACAAGGGGGTGCTGTAAAAGTTTGACCATTAGATTCTACCTGTTGAACCAGTGCTGGTTTTCGGGGCCCGTAGTTTTGTCTGGGGACCCTCCTCGCCTCCCGGCTGCGACTCTCCATGATGGGACGATGGAGGTTCTCCTCCTCGACCCCGTTCCTCCACCACCTCCTCCTCCGTCCGGATAGAATAGTTTACTGTATGCATAAAGACCCGAGAACACGGCGAACAGCGTGCACAGGACCAGTGCGCGGAGGTAGCGCCGCATTATCGCCGTTTGCGACGTGATTCTTCCAGGCTGCAGCTGTCATGACATGAGAAAACGGGACTCTGCTGCTGCTGTGTGTGGGGAGTCGGGACAGAAGAACAAGGGACCCGTGTGTCTTTTTTTTTCCTCCGTAGGGGGAGGGGTGTGCACAATAAACAAACGCACCCCCTCCCTGCCCGTTAAAATAGTAGGTTATTAGTCATAAAAGGAGGATATTACTTTACCATTTGTTGGCGAAAACTGTGTTGTGAATTTTGTGTATTTGTTTATTTTTGTCATGTATTTGGTCAGATTAATTGTTTTGATTTTTAGTGAGGAAAAACAACGTTAAATAGTGTGACTGACCCCCCCCCCCATTTATTATAACATAAAACCCAAAGGGATTATTTCCATTGTGATTCTGTTATTCAAGTCATATAGAGACCTTTAAAAACAAACAATAATAGGATAGGCTATACCCCAATGTGCAACTCTACGGGCTAGGCCCTCCTAGGTCTATGGTGTGTCTTTAGTAAAGATTCACAGCTAGGGATGGTAATACAACATTCATTGCTGTAATCTGGAGTTTGTATTATGTTTAAAGGACCACTTTTCAACCTACCTTCATATAATTGGTCCGACTCCTCACTAATATTCATGTTAAAACGCCAACATTTTATTCTACTCGGTATGTGTCTCCATTTTGTTTTGTATTTTATCATTAACATTAGTGAGGACCAATTATATGAAGATAAATTGAAAAGTGGTGAAGTGATTATTTAATAGTAATCCCCTCCCTCCACCTCTTCTTGTCTCCCACACTCACACTGACACCCCGAATAAAGAGCCATTCCCTCCTGGTGTGTAGATCAACGTTTGAATAATTAGCCTACAGATGCTGCTAGTATTGTGGGAAAGTGGGTGGATTACTTCTAGGTCACTCAGCAGATGGGGCTAAAAAGACATGTAGTGACATGTCTCCTCTTAGCTGCTTTGACACTGACAGAACAGGTTTTGTCAAGGAGCATAAGTCCCCAAAGTAGAAATTGTTTGTATTGTTCTTTCTTCCTTTCTTTTTGTGTGTGTTAATTTGTGTTGTTTCAAAAAAATCTTCTTTCAAAAAACCAAATATTCTACTTTTCTTTTTCAAGATATTTTGAAAATAGCTTGTAGATTGGCTATTTTCCAATAGGCGGCGGTGTATACGGTATGTAGGTTTAAGGTGCCTTCTTTTGGGACTTGTTTTCCGACCTGGTTGCTAGTTATTTCTCTCGCGGCAACACTGGCAGGTGCCCTGCACAGTAAAGGCCTCAGTGTTGACTCTTGAGTGAGTGTACAGATCTGTTAAATGAGTTAAATTAACAGCGTTAAAGTTGACCAGAGTCCCTCAGGGCTCTGTATTAGTGAATGTTTGGCTTTCCCCAGAATACAGATGCTGGGGTTTAGTGGCTGCATGCTATATGTCGTTATCACATTGTAGGAGTCATTATGATGGTGCTATATTATTGGTTAGGTTGGCATATTATTTTTGCCAAAACTTGGTGGCGGGCTTTAGATTTAACAGCACTGGGTGTGTTAACTATGAAATCGTGCATTTCCCGTCAGTTGGTCACGCCCCATATATGGTCATGCCTTGTGACAACATGTGATTCATTCCATATGTTGATCTAACCCCCCATGCCAAAGCACCAGCGCTCGCCCAGCAGTCTGCTGTCACCCAGGCGGATGCATGCACGTGACTTCGCTCTTCTCACCCTCAGGTCTATGGTTGTATTGGTATTAATGTGAATTTGGTGCGCTCATTCACTGTGCAAACGCAAAAAGTGTCGTTCTTGATTGTGTTACGTGCATGCAGGGGCCTTTTCATTTGGTGTAGCGTCAGCCGCCAGGGCCCTCTGAGGGGTTGATTCGCCACTGCCCATTTGAGCCCCAGACCTTTTAATGGTTTTAAGACCATTAAGGTTCTGTTGAGGCCGCTGGGTGCTGCTATTGTGCATGAACTCTGCAACATTATTAAATGGAACAGAACCTGTAGCTATCATTGTTGGTAACACCTGTTGTTAACCATATATCATGCCAATGTGTATGCTGTGTAGCCTGGCAAACCCCTCTCCCTTGCTTGACGAAAATTAATGAAATGTTTTCAAGAGGGAGGGGTTTACCCATACCAGGCTAGATTATGTGATCTTTTGGGAGAGTAGATTTACTGTGCAAATCAGAATTTCAGTCAGGTCCATGTAGGCCTACTGTGCATGTGGAGGGTGTGGGGCTGTTGAACACAGTTGACCACCCTCTACCTCTAGTCTAGATGAAGCTGAAAAATAAGAATGGATAAATGCAGGATGAAATCAATGTGGAAAATCCCCCCAAAACAACTAGATGGTCACATTTATTGTATGTGGTCTTGCTTTTTTAATGTACAACCGCACAATTACTTTAGATTGCTCTTGTTAATCCAGATAGCTCCCAGCCTCTCTCGCTCTCAAACATAAATGTTGCGCCCAACGTGGGGCTCGAACCCACGACCCTGAGATTAAGAGTCTCATGCTCTACCGACTGAGCTAGCCGGGCCTGAAACGACACGGTAAACAGCCCCATCTAGAGGCAGCTCAGAAGGCGTCTCCTGTTTAGATGGGGCTGTTTACCATATCTCTTTATCTTCAGTCGATAGATAAGAGCATGAGACTCTCAGGGTCGTGGGTTCGAGCCCCATGTTGGCGCAACATTGATGTTCGGGTTAGGGTCTGGATAGCCTCGATACCCAGGCTTTCATTTCGTCGGGTCTGGATAAATTAGCCTTGGTCATCCACTCGATATATAACTTAATAAATTATTAACACTAGATGGAGCCAACAGATGCAAATTGAAAAACGATTTAAAACATTTCCAGTTTTGAAAATGTTTTAGCCTGGCATGGCTTGGACAGACAAAGCTTTTTTCCCCCTGTGGCGTCCCTCCCAGGTAGTGTGCCACTAGATGGGGCTGTACCATGTTTTTATAAACCCGGCTAGCTCAGTCGGTAGAGCATGAGACTCTTAATCCCACGTTGGGCGCATCCTTCATGTTTGCGTAGAGGTTGGGGTCGGGGGTCCTCTTAGCATCGTACATCATCCATTCATTGTGTAGGACGAAAATAGCTGATTTGCTCATCTACATATGATGTAAACACGACAGCAGCAACCAGCAGAACCAGTACCACAGCAGCCATGGCCAACTTGGCCAAGGCCTCAGACAGTCAGACTGCCCTCTAACAAACCTAAACTGTCTGGTTAGTATAGTATGTACCCCGCCAGGAGAGGGGGGGCAGTTCACCTTGTTTACGCAGATACTGATATTTGTTTGACTTTATATATATATATATGAGAGAGAGAGAGAGAGAGAGAGAGAGAGAGAGAGAGAGAGAGAGAGATTGTTGACTCCAGTGTATGGAGCATACCAACTGTGGGTTTGTGTAGGGGACATACCAACATTGGTTTTATGTAAAGTGGGAAAATTAAGTACGCAAATTATTATGTTTATATTACTATGTCGATATCTGGTTGAGTAATATCTGACACTTTAAAATGTGTACATGAATTGTAATGTCTCTGGACATTGGGAAATTAACAGGAAAATTGTGAAAACAATTCAGGTTTGGTATGGTCCAGTGGGGACTGGGGAGGGGCTACGCTATATAAGTAGTGAGACCTGCCACTGCCTAGCAGTGAAGGTAGGACTGTTAGGTGAGTAGACCGAGGGTCAAGCTTTTGTTCTGTTCTTCGTTTTGATTACTGCATTGACTGGTCTATGTAAAAAGCCACTTAATCTCAGCATCATCCAAGAACTCTGACAATTCTTCCAGTATTATTTCCAGTTTTGCTATTTTTAAACCTGTGCCTTTTGGCAAACACTGCCCACACGAAGTCAAAGTGTGACAGTGTGATTAGTGTGATTCAACCTGGTGTGCTAATACTGTCATTTTGGGACCCAATGACTGGGTAGCATTGAAACGTGTTCAATAACAGTTTCTGGTTCTAGAATTCAATGTTGTGAATTGACTTGTGAATCTACATGTGTTGTGTCTGCCGTTGAAGGTGTGAGTTGTAACAAGGAACATTATAGGCCTACAGCAGGGGTGCCCACACTTTTTAGACTTAGCTACTTTCAAAATGACCAGCTCAACCAGATCTACCCACCAAAAAAAGTAATAGGCTATTATGCCATTGCTGAACATAGTTACATATTACACAAACACATACTGACGATGGTGCTAAACACTCTTGAAAACAAAGTATTATATTGTGGGTGTGAGCTGCCTTTTGACTGAGCTGTCCTTTTGAGTGTGAAGTCACCTTAATGGCAGATTACTTTTTTTTTTCTTTAATTATATGTTTAAGGGCATGTCATGTGGTCTACCTGCACAGCCTGTGTGATCTACTGGTAGATCATGATCGACCTTTTTGGGCACCCTTACCCTATCATGTGTATGTGGCTCTTGATCACTTATTGCTTTCCTTTTGGTTCAAACTAGACGTTTTGGGCTTTATAACAGCCATCAATTCCAAACAACGTTTGGAATAGCAGCTACCCTTGTTATAGTTGATGCATTCAAATGTGGCTGTATCCAACAAAAATGTTATGCCTTTAAAAACCATAGATTTGTTTTGTTGAGCACACGAATGTAGCCTGTGATGGTGTGATTAGTGAGTAACAAGGAAGAAAATCACAACCATGTGAAGTACTTCACATGGTTGTGACGTGCCCTTATCGTACATCATCAGGAACATATGACATAAATTATCCATTCATTGTCAATGGGAATTTAATGTTTGTGTAAGACTAAAATCTAATGGCTGAATATATATATAGGAAGGTCTAGCGCCCCTCAAAAAACATCTAATCTTAACCCATGGAATGGTGTATGAAGCCTACCACTATTGTGTCAGGTAGTGCTGCCAACGAATATTCCATTCCATACCATGAATATTCGAATGTAAAAAAATAATCTAATTTATTAAATTAAGATTTGAATTAAAGAAATACAACAATACAGCTGTGTGAGTTCCGGCGAGACTGTGCCACGTAATCTAAAACATTATACAAAAATTAGGCTATTAAGATAATTATGGAACATTCATTTGATCTCGCAAGACCATACAGGACCGCACCATATAGATAAAGAAAGAGCACGTTTTACAGCATATTAGGCTGCAATATTCATATCATATTAAAATCATATACATTCGACATTTGAAATCATTCGAAATTCGTTCGAATCCATGTGGTGTTTTAAAAGGAATATTCGAATGTCATTTTTGGACAATCTGGCAGCACTAGTGTCAGGTGGGTCTATAATGGACCCACCCAAACCAATACCACTATTGGTCCCCACTCCTAGGTCAAAATAGTTGAAAATCCCTGGACTAACGGCCGAGCTACACCACACACGTGAGCCCCGCATACGCACTTAAAATAGGACTCGACCTATAAGTGCGAGTATACGCGTAAAAGTCTGGTGTTGCTCGGTGGTAATGCAATGCAATGCCCTAGGCCTAGAGAGCCAGGCTAGCAATGGCTGCCCACCTAATGCATGCCCCTTCAGTTATGCTATGTCCTTGTTGTGCCCTTTATCAGAGTATCCATTCATAGTAGTTGGAGGCCAGTGTATGACATCGGTACCATAGGTCAGTGCTGTGACATCATATTGATGACATCTCGATATACCGCTATGTGGATTTATTTGTGGATATTAACTTCTTTGAGAACTTATTTTTTGTGTGTGGCTGATGATTGGCTGATCACCCCATAGTAGAGTCTCAAACGCCTAAAATGTATGCTAATCAGTAGAGCTTGCCTTCGGCAAAACAATATATATATTTCAAATAATAGTTCTGTTCTGTCTGTTTGTGTATTTATCTATTATGAAGATGGTGTTGACTGGCGTTTCACTTTTACTCTCTGTAGAGTTCTCAAATTCTACCCAACCTGAGGCGGGTCGGGCCCAAAATCTCTGCTAATTAGTCGGGCCGGGCCTGATCAGTTAGGGCTCAGCTAGGGCCGGGCCTTAATTTTCAGGCCCGTTGAGAACTCTACCCCATAGTGATGATTTGATTGGCTGAGCAAAGTACATCTTGAGGATAAGTGAGGGCAGAAATGTGATTGGCGGCCGGAATGACATTTGGGATGATTTGATTGGCTGAGCAGGGAATGTGATGTATGAATGATGATGTATGATGATAAGAGCTCCCCTCACTTCACTTTTTCTTTCCTTTTTTTTTTTTACCTCTGGACCCAAACTCTTCGTCACACATTCTAAAAGCTCTGCAACACATTGTGAGCTTGTCACTAGGTTTCAAGTGGTTAAGAAAGGTGTGTGTGTGTGTGTGTGTGTGTGTGTGTGTGTGTGTGTGTGTGTGTGTGTAATTCTTTTGTATAAAACAGTCAACAGCAGGAGAGCAACATACTTTCATTAAATTCTTATTTGGACATGTAATAAACCAATCCACACATTTTAAACGAGAGCATGGCAAAGCAAAACAAGAAGATGAAAATGGCATCAACAAGTGACAATGATGGCATATTCAAACCAGTCATCAAGGGGGGGTCTCTTTATATTCGCGACACAACCGATAACAAACATTACTCCAAATACTTCCCTCCACAGTCCACATATCTAGTCCCAGTCTAGTGCAGTGAACACATGAGCATATGAAGAATTTCATTCCAAGAAGACACCCTTTGAGAAAGAAAAGCTACCTATTTAAGATGTATCCATGTGTTAACCACTATATAATTTGTCAAACATCAAATAGGTTTAGGTCAAATGCAAAAATGGCCAATCTACTATAGCTCACAATGTGGTGAGCTTGTAGATCTACTAGCTCACAATGTGGTGAGCTTGTAGGTCAGCAATTTCTTTTGTCACATTTGTGAACATTAAAAAATCAAATCAAAATAGAAACAAAAAAATGCATGTGGTTAATGTGCTGTTTTGTTTATAGGGCATATTTCTGTTCTCTTGTGAAGTACAGTTTCTGAGAGTGAACTGTGCTTTACCAAAACTGTGTGTCTTGAACTAATGGAATGAATTACTGGCATAAACCTCCAAACTGTACATAATTAGTCATCTTAAAACAAAATGGTATCGCCAACAGAGCACAATACCATATATCTAGATATTATCATGCACAACCTCCCTTGCATAACTTGCATGTTTTTATAGATTGTATCTAGGACAGAGCTGTTATAGTTCACGATGTAATACTGACTGCTATTTGCACTATGTACTGCACAGTAGTTGCTAACTTATTAATCATTCTGCTGCATCAATGTTGTATATTCCGTATATCTTCAGTCATTAGTTTATTCATCCATTAATGTTTTATATGTATATTCTGCATATTTTTGGTTGCAAAATAGTGATGCGTATCTACCTCAATAACCAGGGTTTCTGCAATTCTAAACTATATGTATATTCCGTATATGTCCTCTGTTCCTAAACTGTATACTATAGTTTATGGTCATTCACCACACATAATAGTGCATTATTTATTACTGTATTAACTACTAGTAATGTAAAATAACTTGTATTTTATATATCTTTATGACGTACTTTGTTGCTTTCAGGCAGAAACATAGTATCTCTATTTCAAGTTTTGCTTTTGTAATGCCCTACCTTGTCATATATGAGTGTTGCACAACATAATGCAAATTAACTACTAGTAATGTAAAATAACTTGTATTTTATATATCTTTATGACCTACTTTGTTGCTTTCAGGCAGAAACATAGTAGGCCTATCTCTATTTCAAGTTTTGCTTTTGTAATGCCCTACCATATGAGTGTTGCACAACATAATGCAAATTAACTGGCGAAATCCACCACACCAACAATTCACTGCTTTCTCACATGTACACGAGTATGTATGTGGCAGATGAAGTCTTCGAATGTTGAATTATTCATATATTATGCAATGAACAGGTAGCAAAAAAGGAGTGTTTATTCAAGTGAAACAAAAATGGATCAGGGTACATATTTGCACTCTCAATTTCAATCAACCCTGATTTTTATGGTGTACCATTTTGGAATGTAATCCCTCATGTCTCTCTAACATTAAAAGATACTTAAAAACTAAGAGAGAGTCAGACCAAGCCTGCCTCACAAATACTTATATCTCAGGAACAATATATAATCATGCCATGACGGCTCATAAAAACCGTCCTGTTACAAAGTAAAAGTATTGACAATAACACTGGTCTTGATGTATAATACAACCACACTGAAACGCTGTAGCACAATAGATGAAGACATATCCTGTGTCTGTGTAACATTGTATTCATCTACAGGTGAAGGAGTCAGTGTGTAAACCCTTTGTTAACATGCATTATTCCTGTGTATTAACCATTTAAATAGCCTACACAAATGCAGTCTTAAGTCCAAAATAACACGAGTGAAACACTTAATGAAAATCTCCATACAATATGAGTACATAAACAATGTAATGTTTTGCAGTTCACTTCTGAAAAGGGCTCACCCTTGTAAAGGAAAGGCATCACCAACCTGGGGATCTGTCTGTAATAATAACTCAATGCTAAGTAACAACTCCATGGCCATGCCACTTTAAGTAAATTCTACCGACAGTTTTATCGGATTCTCCCTGTGTTTTACAGTCCAATCAGCAACGGCAATGCCAACAGATGAGCTCAATGATAGCATTTGCTCTGAACTTAAAGTAACATAAAATTCTACGTTTAACCAATTAAACCCTATATATATATATAGACCCCCCCCCCCAGGGCTCTACACTACAAGCCCCTCCTTTTCCCCCTTCTACACTAAATATCTTAGCCAAAAATAGCCAACCTACAAGATCACAAGCTTGTAGATCTGCTATTTCCACAGAATCGTCTTCCCACAATAGGTATGTTGAAACCTCTTGGGTATTTGTATGAGGTACTCGGAACAGTCGTGTTTTGGCATGCCAACCAGCAGATGAAGTTTGGCCCACTGTATAAGATCGATGTTGATTGACAAGGAACCCCCACAGCATAGGCTGATGTCCACTGTGTTTGGATGACTGGAGACCCAAACCACATCTATGTATCGCCAGGGATGGATAGGAATGGCAGTGGATGAGGTGCACACTGTTGTTCGACTGTAAGTTAAGTGTAGTGTCAAAACGAACTAGATTCCAACTCAAGTGTCAAGGGCCTGCCTCCTAGAAGTAATTATTTTGATGTTTGAGACCAGATTTTCGTGAAAATCAAAAACCCGTCTTGAGAAATGAAGACGTCACAGATTAAGGAGATTTTCATTAAACACAGTGGTATTGTGTACTTATAACACTCCCCATGGTCAATACACAAGAGTAAAGCCATTGTAAAGTGAAGTATAACCGTCATCAATTATTTATTTGTCTCAAGTTGCCCTGTGACAAAACAGGAAACAGGATTGTAGTGTATTCCAAAAGCTCCCCCACTACAATATATTGAACAGGAAGTATTTCCAGCAGTCCACCTTATTGCAGGCTATAAACTATACAGCTACTTAAATGCGCATGTTCAGAATCCGACGTCAACATTTTGACGACTAGGGTTTTCCCATTGTTTGTGCGTTGTAGAAGCACTGTGCCGCACCGATACTTGGCGGTACAATGGACTGTTGGCATCCTTTTAATGTTCCATACAGAGCAATTCCACTGAAATACCGTCCGCTAGGAGAGGAACGCAATGAGCACATACCTGCCTGGCGTCCTGCCAAAAGGAGGGCGTGTTCACATCGTTTGCGAATGCTTGGTTCCCTCACCAGCAACGCTCCAAACTTTGCCTGAAAAGCGATATCGTCAAAACACACCTCGCCGCGACAGTGCGAGAACGACGCAGTTCAGCAACGGCCTGGGGCAAAAAAAACAACCAGAACCGAGTTCTAGGTTGACATCTTGAGCTCTGGAAACAAACCAGTCTGGAAGTGAAAGAGCTTCTCAAGAGTATCAGACTGGGGGGGGGGGGACTCAGGGGTGCGAGCGGAGAGAACACTGGGATATGTGGGATTGAATCGGTCGTAGTGGGGCTGAGCAATTAACTGAAAATATATCGAAACTGATATTTAAAACCTATAACTGACGTAGTCTTGCTAGTGTAGGTTAATCGAATAATTGAGAAACAGATTTTTTTTAATGATTTGTTTTTCATTTCTTACACAAAATAATTTCAATCTATGTTTTTGTAATAGACTACGTGAATGTGTCTGATTAACCACTTGACCCTTAGTTGTACAATGGCGGCGTACCGAAATGGCAAAAAAGGCGTTGCTTCGGAACGCATTGTGATCTTGTAGATCTGCTATTATAAACAAAACAAAAATGTTCATTAATCGTAATCGACGTAAACGTCGAGGTCATACTGCCCAGCCCTAGGGTATAGTGTTGTATAATGTATGGGAGAAGAGAAGGAAGAGATTGTGTCTGCTGCCCCAGAAACCCCTGAGGTGTAGTTGTAGACCATGCTAGGCAGTAAATGCAGATTTGTGGGATGCTACAGAGTAAAATTCAGAGGGTCAATTTAACTCTTAAAAGTGCAACATTTAGGGCCCATTTGTCGGAGTTTAAGAGTTAAATCATAACCCTTGATTTTGCTGTGTAGGTGGTCCCAAATTGAGTCACCCCCCCCCCCCCCCCCCAAAAGCCATCTATCCAGACCCAGTAGAGGTTTGGTGTCTGGATATACCGTGGGACTTTCCATCGTTGAAGCTAGGTCAAGGGTTAGGGGTGAGGACCATGTTGGCATTGGGGGGGGGGGGGGCATGTAGAGGGAACCCCACCCCCACCACCCGCTGCCATCCAGGGGCTTATGACTAGGGCAGGAGGGTGATGATGCGGGGGGCAGTGGGGGTGGGGCGTTGCTGCGTTCAGCGAGAGTCCCCGTTGATGGAGGCGCCGTCCCCTCGAGGCGACGAGGAGCGAGAGAGCCCCCTCTCTGTGCTGCTGTTGTCCGGACCTGAGGAGCCGTTCTGGGCGTGGAGGTGGTGTGGGTGGTGCTGCTGCTGCTGCTGGTGGTGGTGGTGGTGGTGGTCTGCCGGCGCCGACGCCACGGTGGTGGCAGCAGGAGCCGGGGCAGCGGAGGAGGAGGAGGAGGAGGAGGAAGAGGAGGACGAGGAGGATGAGGGCGGCGTGGAGGTGGTGGAGGAAGGCCGGGCCTTCTCTTTAAAGTCCGTGATGACGACCGTCAGGTCGCCCACCGTCACCTCCAGGTGCCGGGCGCTGCTCCGGTCGATGTTTTTTAACCGTGGCCTTTTTTAACGGATCAGAAACACAAACATGTTGGTCAGGTAACGGTATGTAAAGGATGGCTTTCTGATGTCTAAAGCCAGCCGCAAAGAACAGGCCTCACAACAAACGGACTAATTAATACAAGCACATTGTGATTGTTGCCTTTCTATTTCAAAACAGAAACAGTCTGTGCTCATTGTGCTTTGATGGATTCCAAATGCTACAAAGAGCATCATCAAATGACTACTTTTCATCTGAATCCCAGGAACAACACCTCCCCAGAGCGATGGCAAGAGAGTGGCAACAACTCTAATCACTCCAAAATACCTGTTTTTCTTTTTTACAGCAATGGCAGATCATGGAGACTCTCATTTGTTATCGTTAGTCAGTGACTTGCAGCAGAATAGTCTGCGATACACTTTTAAAAGATGAGATGTTTAAATATCATCACATCTGACTAATTTTAACATGTCACTGGAACTATCGGACATCTACGCGAATCACAGGACGATTGAGCATTTTGGACATCAGTTGTCAACCCTCTCTCCTCTCTTATTTGTACGTCTCTAAATGTTCTGATGAGTTGAAAATGGACCCTGTTGTAAACAAGTGTAATGTTTTATCATGGTGTCGTCCACAGTAACCGTTTGAAATGTACCCATTTCGGCATACAGTGAAATAAAATGTTCAATCAATCACTCCTCCTTACATCACTCTGCTTCTCCCCTTACCTCTTGAAGGAACAATCCACCTTGTTTTTGACCCTATCTCTCATATGTCGGTCCTCACAACATTAATGGTGGGGATTTCTTTTCGTAATTAATTCAATAACCACAGCTACTATTTTAGCATGCTAACGTTCCAGGAAGAAGGAGGCTGTAGTTTCCATTAACTTGAAATCCGATATACAAACGGGTCGTGGTGTTGGTGCGACACGCAACCGCCCCAAATCGGGTACTACAAGTTAATTCCTTCATTCATTGCATTATATATCCCCATAATATTAATCCGGTCAAAAGCATGGTTACCTCATCTTTTTGTGGTTGCTGTTCTTCTTAAGCGCGGGCTCTCTGTCGCTCTTCTCTCTCTCTGGTCTCTCCTTCTTCTCCTTCTTGGGCTGTGTGGGCGATGCAAACTGCTGCGTGGCCTGCTGCTGAGACACCAGCTGAGAGACTGGACGCGGCTTCCTGAGAGACGGAGACAGAGAGGGGGGTGGGGGGGGGGTAAGAGGTCAGAAAGCAAGAGAATAAAGAGCCAGGGTGGAAGTGAGGGAGAGATGGCGAAATTGAATGAGAGTGAAACGGAGGGGTGGGGGGCAAGTGGTGGAAATCAGGCCGTGGAGAGAGAGAGAGAGAGAGAGAGCGGGAGGGGGAGAGGGAGAGGGAGAGAGACAAGTGGGACAGAGGGAGAGAGGGAGAGAAAGCATGTCAGCAAGTCAGTTAAAGGTGAGTGTGAGCAACCGAGCGATACACAAAGCCAGTGAAAGAGAGGGTGGATAAAAAGGAGGGTCAGAGATGTTCAACACCAGAGAGAGAGAGAGAGAGAGGGGGGGGGGGTGAAAGCAGAGAAGGGGGAGATGAACGAGAAGGTTAATGAGATGGAGCGTATAGCTTTATGCTAGCATACAGCTGTAATCAAAGACCCAATAAACCCTGCCAAAGCTGTTTAGGGCCTGGCTTTTGGGAAGGCCTCTCACCAGCCCGATTATAGTTTGTTGTATTCCAGGGTCGTGTGCCGGAAATATTAGACCTAAAGGTTCACAAACTTGTAGAGCTGCTATTATCGGCGTACAATAGGCTACACATTAAGCATTAACGACACACATACTTGTATCCACAATGCAACTCACTGCTCGGGCGTATACCTGGTGTATACTCGGGTGTATACCTGCCTGGGCTTGATTCAACTCTTGATAGGAAACCACACTGACACAACAATGACAGCATTGGCGCGGACAGAGAGGTAGAGCATTTCTCATTTACATTCTGGCAAAGAAGCTCTCGCACTACAATATGTTACAGAGGACAAAATAATGTCACACATTTCCCAAAGGCCACTTAAAGAATCCAGGATCCAAAACGTTGTTATTTTCTTTTGGATCAAAACTAAGACCATAACCATTTTTCTGTTCCCGACCCATACTTGCACCATCTGGACACAAAATGATGGTGGATGTACCGAGGTAAACATACATTATGTGCCAGTAGTAGAGAGACTATGCACTATGAACAAATCCATTCTACTGAAGATGTCACTACCTCCATGAAGACATAGCTAATACACACACACACAATTGGTTAACACACAAACTTGCGATGCACTTGATTTTTGATATATGTAAGTGAAAATAGTATTTGATCACTGTCTTGTCAACTGATTCTCTGCAACATTACAGCTTTGTATGTGAAGAACACAACAGGGCAGCAGAGCTAAATAATATGGTGTGGCGTAACTGTAATCCCACTACTTTCTGGTCATATAATAGCAGCAGTTACGTTTCAAATGGCAGGTGTCTCCAATGGTAATGTGTTGGAATGTTCTGTATTCTTAACTGTCACTTTCCTATTCTCCATGAGCTCATTTTCCCTTAAAGATTCATACAAATCATGCATTATTCAACTGTTTGCCATGCATGAGGGGTGTGTGAGCATATCTGGAAGTGTGTGTGTGTGTGTGTGTGTGTGAGTGAGAGAGAGAGAGAGAGAAAGGGATGGCATGTTTAACACTCAGTATTTGCATGGGAGCTGTGTGTGTGTATATCTTCCCCAAGGATATTGTGTGTGTGTTGGCGCTGTGCGTATTTCCTCTGACTGTGGCTGCCACTGTTAGAGTTTAGATGCCATTGTTGTGCTGAAGAAGCCATCTGTTGAGGGACCACAGATCCTGCACCTGACTGTGGACAAATATTTGCACACACACACACACACGACGCGTGCACCCACATACAGTACTGGAGCCCAACTGATATATCAGTTCATCCAGTATATACTTTCAGTTTAGCCTATTTTTTATCACTTTCAACGCTTTTTTTTAGGCAAACAAAATATATATCTAATTATTGCATAATTAAGGTTAAATGTTCTTTTCATACATTGAAGTTTAGTTTTTAGGATTATCATTATTTCAGTTTGCTCATACCGACATAGAAGCTTTAATAAAATCTACGATTTTCTAATTCATTTCAAGATTTAGCAAAATATCGGTCAACATCGGGCAATTGGTGGTCTAGGTCGGACTCTCCAAAATTCTATCTGACACAGGCTCAAACGTCACACATGCGCTTTATACATTTATTCATACACACATCCAGCAGCGTAGGCCTGAAGGCATGGTTGGACCTGCAGTAACGGAACACGGTGTGCTGACTTCACCTTCATGGCGAGCAGGAGAGAATCTGTTTTGTAATTTGTTATGGTCTTTATATACCACCCCTATTTGCTGTCACGTTAGACTGTGTTTATTACATGGAGAGGAGTTTGATTAATGTTAGCAACACTTCCATTTGTGTCTGTGTCCCTGTGATGGATGAACGCTTCCTAAATTTATCAGCCATTTGCATCAGCCCAAATTAGATTTTCACAATGACTTGCATGTTTACCATTTAATGGCTACATAACGGATCGACCTATTTAGTGCTTACAGATTTAATAAATTACATCACGTTTAGTTTGTTGTTAAATGAGCAAGCACTTTGCGAAAACTCCCCGGACAAATAAAGCACTCTGTGGACGTTTCAATGCCCAAGAGCTTACAAGAAACAGTTCCACCATCTGACAGAGGTGTCATTGAGCAATGTCGCCCACCCCCTCCCATTGAAGTGTTCTTGTCTCGTGATACTTTGCTCTGGGACTATATCACATCTCATTTTCTCATTTCCTCAGAGGATATACAACAGCTGTGTCTGCTAGCCTGACTGCTGTCTTCTTCTGAGGGCAAAGGCATTGTTTAAATATTCCGTTGTGACCTAAATTGGGGGCCCACCAAGCTTCAAAGAGACTTTGTTTTAGTCTTGAGGGTTTTTTTTCCTTCCCCCTCTTTACGTTATCTCTCTTTTTACAGTATACTATACAGTCTCGCTACTAGTGAGGCCAAAGCAAGATGCAAATGGATCTCTTGGCCTACATAAACGGCTGGTAAGGCATGGGGAAACAGTGAGATCCTCTCTAATCTGTCTGTCTTGTCAGCGCGAGGAAAGCCAGAGGAACTGCTGACACTTTGATAAAAAGAGAGATGCCTCCCTGGGTCGACTCTCAGTGTTCTTGGCATAAGTAATTTGCAACTCTTGCTGGTCTTACTCAAACACTTTTCATGACGATAGGGCAGCATCCTAATCCTGATTTATACTTAGTTGCACGCCAGTGTAGCGTGTTGAAAATAGCTGATGTACAAGCTTACAAAGCGTTGAGCTTGTAGTTCTGCTATTTTCAATAAATAAAGCCATACTTTCCTCACCCTGCCTCACTGAGGCCTGCATACAAAACACAAACACTAGTGAACGGCGCGCCATGCAGCCTTGACACCAATGGAAGCAGCTCTCATACACTGAAAGGTTTTCCATCTGGTTAGCATTCATTCCATTTACTTATTATTAACATTTGATTCGTTCATGCTTTATCTCTCCAGGGAAGGTCAACCGAGCGCAGATGCTCTTTAAAAGCGAGACCTTGCTTCACGCCCACAAAGATCTGTATTCACAGTTTCACACACACCCACAAGCTCACTGCGAACCATTCCTAAAGCCTGGTGGTGAGTAAATTGAAGTAATGAGTGCTGCCACGTGTGCCGAGTGCCTCCTCCTTGCAATACTATGACAACCTCCCTCGGAACTATCCGTTCAAGGTGAAATGTCCAGTGTGTGTGGCCGCCACTCTGCACAAGAGAAACAGCTTCTCTTGTGCAGAGAGCTGTAAGTGGACCACACAAACGGACTCACGCACACTGACTTGCTTGCACCTTTTAAATATTTTACAACGTAGGGCACCAGGGTGTCTCAATTAGTTAGTGCACGTCTTGTACAAAATTGACACAAACTGCTACTGCAACATCAAACATGTTGTACGACAACTCCTTGCAATTTCCATCTCTCCCTCCCTCTACTGAAGCACAAATGCCTATGGAAAATAAATACAACCATTTGAAAACGTCCTCTCTTTTTTTAGCCGTGTAAATGTGAATTTATCAACAAGAAGGTGCAACGGTGACTCAACTATGCACACCTCTAGCTGCCCTGTTTGACTCAAACTGAAGTATGGCAACACACATTTTGTACACAACGTCTATCTAATGTATTGCAATGAATTAGATATGTAGCAAGAGAGACAAGATGATATGCGAGCAGTGAACCTAAACAGAGACGGCCCTGTTAACTCAATCAAACGGTTATTATCCGAGCACTTAGGGCTTCTAGTGCTGGACACTGTGTGCGTGTATGTGTGTGTGTGTGTGTGTGTCTGGATGTAATTTGTGTTTGTGTGTGAAACCTAGACGTTTAGGATAGAGAGAGAAAAAAAAGAGTGTGTGCGCTCCGTGTGTATGTGCATCCGCGCAATGTTTTTCTGTTCCAGTTTGAGTATTGATTCCAGCAGGGGTTTCTCAGTGTCTAATGCTCTGCACTGTTCTGTCTGACATTAATACCGTAATTTGGGGCTGAGCTTTGGTGCGGCGGCACGATCGATCGCAGATCCACTCACCCCATCCTTTTTACTGCAGCTAATGGGAGTCCCACACTGGGAAATTAGCATGTTGTGAGGAGGACTTAAGCATACTGGGTGTCTGTTCTTGATTGCGTACACCATTTTGGGGATGAAACAAAGGCACATTTAGCTAAGAGGAAGGTTGCCCATTTGCAACCAGTGTTGGCAATGTGCCAATAGATCAAAGGCTTTCTATAACTCATCATTTTAATTTCGCAAAAGCATCAATAACAGATGTTTCCAATCACTGCCGTTTCTGGAACGACCAAAGCACGAACACATTTGGAAACATTGCAAGAAAATACACATTGCTCATATTCATTTACCACATTAACCCTGGTGTCAATTTATATATATATATATATATATATATATATATATATATAGAGAGAGAGAGAGAGAGAAGAAAAGCTCACAACGCATTGCGACCTTCTGGATCTGTTATTTTCGGGAACTGAGTGGCATTCCGGAATGCTGGTGTGTAACCGTTATTTTCACCATTCAACTACATACTGTCAGTATATAGGGCTTACGTCATGGTTAATGCCCTCCAGAACAGCCACTATCTCATCTTCCCCCACATTGAGAATACTCTGTGATAAGATATAGGGTTGCAACAGTTAATTGAACTAAGCGATTTTGTCTTTTACAAAAATCACACCCATGTTAACTGAATGGTGCAACTCTGTGTGGGGGTCCCCGGAACATCCAGAGGAACGTGACCAGGGGGCCGGGCCGTTTCCGGCGAGCCACCCTGCGTCCGAAACGGTTGAGAAATGACAGTTACCATGTGGCTGTACTGTTACTCTACTGTACTGTACTGTCAGACCCGAAATCATCATATATACAGTTAATATGTGTGTGTATGTTAGGTTGACAGTTGGTGGTGTTCCCTACATCGTTCCTCTGGGTGGTGGTGGTGGGGGGGGTGTTCAGACTGTTGCCTCCCTACACCGTTCCTCTGGGTGGGGGTGTGTTCAGACTGTTGCCTCCCTACACCGTTCCTCTGGGTGGGGGTGTGTTCAGACTGTTGCCTCCCTACATCGTTCCTCTGGGTGGTGGTGGTGGGGGGGGTGTTCAGACTGTTGCCTCCCTACACCGTTCCTCTGGGTGGGGGTGTGTTCAGACTGTTGCCTCCCTACACCGTTCCTCTGGGTGGGGGTGTGTTCAGACTGTTGCCTCCCTACACCGTTCCTCTGGGTGGGGGTGTGTTCAGACTGTTGCCTTCCTACACCGTTCCTCTGGGGGGGGGGGGGGGTGTTCAGAGCTACAAAATGCTGCCACAGATCCCTCACTCACACTTTAACTGAGTGGGAGAGAGAACTCTGTCTGACCCCTTCCCAAGACACTCACAAGCAGGCAGGCGCACACACACACACACACCACACACACACACACACACACACACACACACACACACACACACACACACACACACACACAGGACCCATTGGCACTCAGACAGAGGCGGAACCGTCTTTCTTCTGCATACACACACATACTTACACTTACATCCCTTTCCCTCTGCCGCCTCCTTTTACACACAAAACTCACATCCCCAATGCTCACGGCTCACACACACAAACACATCTCCCCTCGTCCTCTACGTCTCCCTGTGTCCCCATACACTCGCTGACCTTACACGCTTTCATCCAGGCGCTCAAAATCTGAGAAAACAAGTCAAAACTCGCCGTTAGTGGCCCCTAGAGGCCATGTTGTACCACACACACACACTAACAACACCAAAGTGGTATGAGTGGGTTTTATGAGGAACACAATGGATGCAATTCTGTGACTATTGTGACTTTATTGTGTCATCCATTCTGCTCTCATGGCAGTGAAGACAACCGTCTCCGTCTTTGTTTTTGGCCAATCAGTTTCTGAGCCTATGCATGTCATTCTCATTATTTTCTTTGTGTGTATTTAATTTGTTTGTTGCAATTTGAGTAAAATGACTGGTGTTACATTTCCGTTAATAACTGCTGATATGATTGATATATTGTGGGCTCGCTCAGGCGAGCATAATCTTAGTTTCTTTTCTCCACATTATTCTCTCCGTTTTTTTTTGTGAGAGCTCTACTGCACCATTGTTATGTGTTCCTAATGCGGCTATAATAACTGTGTTGCCTTTTTTTATGTCAGGCATTTTATGTCAGCTAGGTCAGGATAGTTTCAGCATTAACAGCATTCAGTGGTTGCTGGATGGAGGACTGTGTGACTGCATGGATGGCTTGGCTAGACTGCCACCTTTCCGCCACAGTGGACAAATGGGTCATCAGTAACGCCATCGCTGGTCGTGACTCTGCAATTAACACGGTGTGTGAGGATGCGTGTGTGTGTGTGCTTGACAAAGTGATAAAGAAAGTAGACACCAGAATGTGTCCGCCTCTTTCTCTCTCTCAACACTTAACCCGCCGCCATTAATTAATAGTTTTATCGTGTGTGTGTGGTGTTCTCTCAGTCAGTCAGTGGTGGAGAAACCCGACCGCGAGTATCACAGCGCCTGCTACAGGCCGTTGAAAACGCTTGTCTGGGCCAGAAACTGCCCCCTCAATGTCGTTTCTGAGATACAGGGCTTTGAATGCAGGGCTTAGAATGGAAGTGGATGCGTGCGCATTTTCAAAATGGCCGCGGCCACTGTCCTACTTGGTGTTGTTGTGTTAGCAAACGGTGGCTAACGATACAATCGGACACGAGAAAGCCGCGTTTGGCTGGCTAGGGTACTAATTTAACCCTCCGTGTTCGCTGGTTTTGGCATACATGTATACTACATGTCAAGTATTTTTCTCCCTCCCCACAAAGAATACGGTTCCTCCTTTCGAAAAATGTGACACTCTTGTATGACGAAGTAGGGCATTAATTTACGGGAACAAAAAAACTTAAAAGTTGGACTACCTCCAAACAGACCTTGATTTGACTGTACCTTCCAGTTAGTTGATGTGTTCTATGTTCCTTTCTTCTCTATTCTGTCTTTCCCTATTCTAACTCTTCCTGTAACTGCAAATGTTGAGAGCTAGCACTGCTACAAAAAATAAGTTGTTCACCTACTATTGACAAACAAGTCTAAATGACATCCGGGCTGGATGGTGTGATTGAAACTCAACACATTTTAATAGTTTTCTTTTCTCTTGCTGTTTGCTCCGTCAGTAATGGGACTCGGGAGTGGTGAGCTTGAACTGTTAGGGAGGGCCGAAAGCACCAAACTGTAAAGGAAAAGGGGTGTGCTGGATTTATAACACAAGACCACAAAAGAGCGTCATGGTCAATGTGAAACGGAATGCGGCAGGAGCAGCACTATAATCATTTTATCCCAGTTATCTTGTTTTCATAATCGTTGGAAGCAAAACACATGATTTAATCGACAATTTGATTAATCGCCTAGCCCTACAAGAAACTCATCACTCATCATTTTCACGAGTAAGCTTCAAAAAGCCATTAATCAAACAAAAACATGACTTTCGTGGGAGTGGGTATTTAACTGTCTGTACTGTATGTGTGCACTGTGTTATCCTGTGGGTGCTATAAGCCCTATGCATGCAGAAAGATGGAAAAATAGTGTGTGTGTGTGTGTGTGTGTGTGTGTGTGTGTGTGTGTGTGTGTGTGTGTGTGTGTGTGTGCATGCGCACAATATAGACGCACACAGTGACTGTTGACAGAATATGAATGAGCTCTCGTCTCTCATTACATGTCTCCATACGATGACATCACCACCACTTGAGAAATGTGACACCTACTCTGACCAAAATAATTATAAAATGATCAAATGCAAAGAGACGCAACAAACCGGTGTTCTTATTAAAGCGTAATACATGATGCGAGCACCGGGTGAACAAACTGACATTGCGTTTATGAAACTGGATCATCTGCATTGTGCAACATTCAACATATTGTTTTTTGTATCTTCCATGATGGGTGTTACTGATGCGTTTTACAACAAAAGCACCGTAACGGTGTGTGTGTGTGTGTGTGTGTGTGTGTGTGTTTAGGGCTAAATATTACCTCATTTTTACTGTTCTGCAAGATGGTTGTGAAAACAGCCTTGTTGGACCCTGCAGGGCATGTTCCGTGTGTGTGTGTGTGTGTGTGTGTGTGTGTGTGTGTGTGCGCCAGGTTTTCTATCAGCAGACCATAGGCTATGTGTTGCTCCTGGGAGCTCATCCAGGCCAATGATTAATGTCTCCCCTAGTCCCCTTGCTTGAACATGCTACCGCTGCGTGCGTGTTCCGCATTTACGCATGTGCAATGTGTGTGTGTGTGTGTGTGTGTGTGTGTGAGAGAGAGAGAGAGTAAGTATGTGAGACAGATGGCTCTCCGTGTCCTGTGGTTTATCACGTCTTCTATAGTCCACTCAACAGTGTAACACACTACCCAGTACCCACACACACACGCATGCAAAATGATCAGTATGCGCTGCGTCAGTGTCAGCGTAGTAATTACAGTCTCATCACGTAGAAGTAATCCCGTGCTATGGTGACATGTTAAGAGCCAGCCTCACTGTCCCTGTTGTACATACACACACACACTCACATTCAGCATTCAGCCCACACAATGGATCCTATACTGCCCTATAATAACCACGTTCAAAAGAAGACCGTAAGCCAATGTGGATATACTCTGACACTGTATATCTGTACGAAAAAGCCTGGTTATGCTATAATTCAGTTCTGTGTCTTTAAAAACAGAGGATCTCGGTCCACTTTTCCTGACCATTTGTAAATAATTGCTTGCTTTTATTGACCGCCTCCTGCCTGCATGATGTCATGTGGCGTGTGTGTCCAACTCATTATAGTATCATGTTATCCTGTGACTTATACAACATACAACAACTCCCACATGTGCATACCGTAATAACATTGTTTAAACAATTTAAAACGTGTATGCAAGTGTGTGCGAGCCCACGCAGGCGTGGGTGTTTGTGTGCGTGGGTCTCGGCTTTTATCAGTTGTAGGGAGTTGTTTTATCAGTTGTCCATGGAGGATAAACGGTTGGCAACCACAGTGTCTTTTTGTCATGGATTGACTTTGGTTAAGAGCTGTCGTTTGCAAAGTCCTTTGTGTTAATTTTGTGCTATACATTTTTTTTAGCGGGGGAAGGTGTTACTTTTTTCTTTTTAAACGGCAGCGATTTCATTTCGTTATCTTCATGCATGGCTGCACGGGCAATGAATAGTGCACTGTAAAATCTCTCGTGTTAATTTCCCTCTTGTGAGTGTATAAATGGAACCAATACGGGTCTCTGTGTGAGTGCATAAATGGAACCCTTGGGGGTCTCTGACTCAGAGAGGGTTCAAATTGGACTAAATGGATCCATTTGAACACTTTTGATTTGATTAGATTTTACGGTGTGAGAGGGTCTAGAGATGGCCCATTTTAACCCATTCTGTACGGGAACCCCTTTTGGTGTTTTAAACATTGTTATAATTTAGCTATTGAACAATAGCAGATCTACAAGCTCATAGCGCGCCACCGAGTGGCGCGCTATGAACTTGTAGGTCTGCTATTTTTGAAAAATCGTAAAAATGCGGCACAAATCTTTGAATAGGTATATATTCTTTCAGAGCGAACGTTTATTTTTATTCCGACGTCCTGTCTAAATGGGTTAAGTATGAGGCAATAAAACTCACTGCAACCTAGAAGCTTACGATCGCTGTTTCACAAAACCAGACCACACACACACAGGCCAATTATGATCTCATATTTACCATGAACTGCATTACTATTTCCTGATATTGATCGGTGACTCAGTCTCCCTTGCCTACTTTTTTTTTTTGTTTTGTTTTTACCAGTTCTGGCAGCGTGGCTGGTATTGCTTTAACCTTCACAGCCGTGCACGACGTACTGAACGGAGTCACAAACCTTTGTAATGCATGTAGTTCAAATCTAATGAAAGCTGAATTTAAAGACGGGTCTTTTTCAATGTCGGCTAAGTACGACTCGTTTTTTAAAGCAGGTTTTCCTGGTTTAGTTATGCTTTTCTCTTATTTAAAAAAAAAGGTTATCTTTGAAAAACAAAGAAGGGTCCCGCACACTGTCAGAAACATTGTCTGTCCTGATGAAGGTCTAATCGACCGAGACGTTGACCAATAAAGAGCAACATTTTTGGCAAGTTTCTGACAGTGTGCGGGACCTCTTCTTTGTTTTTCAAAGATAACCTTTTTAAGTATGCTTTATTGCCCTTGCACCTGTCACTATAGCCTTCTGAGGTGTGCATCGGCCTTTTGCCAATAAGTTTCTCTTATTTGTTTAAATAATAATATGGGTGGTCGGGAGGGAGATTCAGCTGAAAATGGCTGATCTACAGGCTTGCAATGCGTTGTTGTGAGCTGTGGGGTGTGGGAATGTCCTGAAGCACACAGCAGGCGACAAGTTCGATCCCCCTAGACTGGCTTTGTGGTCACGCCAGTATGACGCTTTTAAAAGAACTTCTCTTTTGTACAGTGCCAGCAAATGAGTCACAGCAGGGTGTTTTAAGGTGGACCCAATCAGAATCGGAATCACCTGACCTGCAGTGGTGGAAAGTAACTAAGTACATTTACTCAAGTATTTTACTTCTACTCCTCTACGTCTCGGAGGAAAATATTGTACTTTTACAATTATTTGAATTCATTATAGTTACTTCGTAGATTTACTTTATTATTATGAAACCACTTCAGACCAATATATACTACTTTGGCAGTTTGAAAATAGCAGATCTACAAGCTCACAACTGGGATCTGCATTTTCAAAGGATTTTGATACATTTTACACCACAATAATGGCTCACTCACCATATAGTGAGTAGGGTGTGATTTGAATGTTACAGTCATGTCTTTTAGCATTTACTGTGAAGTGTGTACTTATATTTTGAGGTTAATCAAGTGTCTGCATAAAGGATACATCAACTAAATATATCTAATGTGAATCCTCACACTGCAGCGTACCATATAAACCTAGGCCATACTGAAATAAATACAATTTTTATCAACCATGCAATCAAACCAAGCACGCAATGAAAGCCAAGATGACAAAATGATTGTTTGAAAGCAATGCATGCCAGTGAAAAGCCTGCAATTCTAAGCATGCGTGCTACACTCTATTAGACGCTATACATACCATTTTACAGAAAGCGGATAAAGCTTGCAATCAAAGTCAGTGAAAGCCACGATGCCACTGTGTACACCGAATGCCCAACAGTAACAGGTGAATGTGGGCCTTAAAACAACAAGCTAATGCAACACTGATGACAGGATCTCAGCCAGCCTCGTAAGATGGCTCGCGCTTGTTTAGGTGCAAGTTGACAAAATGTACGCTCATCAGTCAACCTGTCACCACTAGACGCCCCAGGTTAAGTTCAACCTCCGGTGAGAGAGAGAAAGGCAGGGAGGGAGAAGAAGAAGAGATGGGGGTTGGGTGTAACAGAAATTGGCTACATTCACACAGCAGCTTTTTTTGCTCTCACGTCACATTTGTGGTTTGGGTAGAAATGCCATTCCGATGGGGTGGCATTTCATTAACTTAATAGCAAAATGGCCACCATGTGAATATAGTGAATAGAGGGAGGTAGGGCAATGCTCTTTGGCCACTCAGAATAGCCAAATGGCATTGATCACGCCTCCAGGTCTTTAGTTTACTCAAGTTAGGGAATAAGACCTGGTACTTAAGACATGCAAAATACAGCCCTGAGTGTCTAACTCTGTGTGACTCTAAGACAGTACAAATGGAACCAAATTGACCCTTATGGATCCATCTGGTGCCATTTGCATACTCTGAATTCAATGAACACTTTCCCTCCTGACACATAGGCGGGGATCGTGAGGCCAGTGCCAGTCAAACGCGCAAAATACCACAGTAGAAGAACAGATCCTGGGCAACCAAGGTATATTAAATGGAGGTCATTTTTGCTATCGCGCAATTCCAGACGGCAGATTCGTCGCACCATGGGAGCCAAACTGCACCCGGACGTTCGGCAGAATGCACTGGAGTCAATGAGAGCTCAGTGACCAGCTCATGAACAAACGCTATTTCTGAATGACTGAGATCTTTTGTAAAGCAATCGCTTCTGGCAAATAACAGAAGACACATTATTGTCTGCTGTGTTGCTTTTCAATGTGTACACGTGTAATTTTATAGAGGTATCTAAAGAGCAAAAAGTAAGTTTCTGAACGTGCCAAGTATCGCTAGACTGTCCACAGTTTCCTGTCTGGCAGCTAAATCTTGTGATACCCCCAGGACAGAAACGATACCTG
Organism: Protomyctophum bolini; assembly: GCF_963924005.1. Taxonomy (NCBI): domain Eukaryota; kingdom Metazoa; phylum Chordata; class Actinopteri; order Myctophiformes; family Myctophidae; genus Protomyctophum; species Protomyctophum bolini. Next base: position 9,947,499 of record NC_137884.1, on the reverse strand, counting down.
CTGCTGTTTAAATCCTCAAATAAAATAATGTACTGTGCACATCGAAAAGCAGGTGATTAGAAAACAAACTGTGATATGTCTTCTTTTATAGGCCTGAACCGATTATATGACACAGGTCTCAATGGTTCATAAATAATGTTTGTTATGAGCTGGTCAAGCTTGCTCCATTCACTGCTTCGTATTCATGTAACTTCCGGTGCGAGGTTTGGCTCCCATGAAAGTGTCATGGCGCAGCACTGTCACGTGATCATGTCACTTCCTTCTCTAATCTTCCTTGTGGGCAACCAGGAAGTGTAGCCCCCCAGCACACACACAGTGTGGCCCCCCAGCACACACACAGTGTGGCTCCCCAGCACACACACAGTGTAGCCCCCCAGCACACACACAGTGTAGCCCCCCAGCACACACACAGTGTGGCCCCCCAGCACACACACAGTGTGGCTCCCCAGCACACACACAGTGTGGCTTCACTCTAGGCTGCGGTAGACGCCGGCGATGTGGATGTAAGAAGAGGCAATAATGACCTTCCAAAAACTGGATTTTGGCTCATTTTTAGGAGATAAGAGACTATTGAGCATGAGTGTGGCCGTGTGCCCGTCGGATCAGTGTGGAGGCTGTCTAACATGCGAGTAAAATATAGATATATTATTTTGAATTACCAGATTAAATGACAATTAAAGAAAGACAGATTTTTACGTTCTGGCACAGGCGGGGGGGTGGGTGGAGAAATAAACATAATTCCACGTTCCTGGCATTAATACGGTTAACAATGGCTTTACTGAGAATTCAAATAGGAACAGGACGTATAACAAAGTTAACAAACGCCATCAAAACTGTTGGTCACGACATGTGGAAATATAGTATGATGAAAAAAGCAGCCCAGGATTCGTGGAGTGAAAGAGTGCGCATACAATAGTGTACAGGTGTGGGGGTGTGTGTGTGTGTGTGTGTGTCTCCTCAGCAGGCAGGTGCCGCTTGCTGAGGCAGAGGAGAAGGTCAAACGTACAACTACTCGCACACACCCTGGAGAAAACACTTTGGCTGCTGTTGTGTGGACGATGTTTGGATAGCGAGCTGCGTTCGACCGCTTTCTGTCAGCGAGCGCTCTGGAGGAGAAAATGCCAAGTCTCTACCATTCCAGCTAGGTTTAAAATAGCACTGACAGAATATGTCCACACAGCGGGGCGGAGTTAACTGCAGTGTGTGGCTGTTTTCACCTGCTCTAGAATAAGTTAGTTTTCGTTTTTAACGGCTCTACCACGGGAAAGAATGATCTGTCTGTCTGGAGTGGCATGGAGTGGACTAGGCGTACACACAAAGGTGATGGTGATGTTTCAGATGAAACGACAACGGGTTAAATATCTTCCTTTGGAGGTACATGCTGTGGGGATTGAAGCTATGGGCACCCACTCCAAACCAATGGGAAACTAAACCATGCAGGCCATGACAAATCAGAGGAGTACTGGCATGTTCTAATAATGAGTGGGGTGAGACAAAAATCATTGGGCTTCAAAATTGCAACATGCCTGTGATGGTTCTCTCACTCTCTACCTATATATCTGTCTATTAATTCCTCATTATCTTTTTGTTTGAAAGTATCGTTTCCAAACCAAAGAAGTTAGATAGACTACCTGCTGCAACGTAAAGGGTTCAATACCTGAAGTACAAAAGCTGCTTGCCCATGAGAAAACTACTTGAACTCTTACCATCTCTCTCTCTCTATATATATATACACGCATAAAACGAAATAGTTTTGTTGCAACAGATGGGTGGGCTAATTTGACAAGCTTGTCAGATCACGTTCATCCTTTGTTATTTTCCTCTCTCTCTCTCAAACTCCTTTTGCTGTGTTTTCATCCTGATAGTAAGCACCTCTCGGGGACAACACTGAATTTCCTTCTACTCCCTGACTTCAAAGCGCTGACGTTGGGGCCAGTTGTATAGGCACCGCAGCAGAAAGCAGTGTGCACGCGTTGGCTCTGCGTCAGTTGGTGGCTATGTACCACGTCCCGAGTGTATACAGATGTATGCGTTTGGTCCTGAGTTGCAACTCTGCATGCTCCATGTACTTGCTGGCAAGCACTTACAAAACTGTTACAAAACCTAAGTGCTTATGCAAGTGTGTGTGTATTGTGTAAGTCAGCCCAGCACATCCTTATTGAAAATCTTCCTCCATTTTCTCCATTTGCTTAAATAAATCACTTTTCTCCTCAAATTCCCAACATTTTCACTTCCTCATCCTGTTCTCATGACTTTAATATATACAGTATATACACATATATTATTTATATATTATATTATATTATATTATATTATTATATATTACGTTCCCCATCTCTTTTGTACATACAATATCTATTATTGTGTTACTTTTATGTTATTGTTATGAATTAAATACAAAACATAACAAAACACAGACACCGAACAATGCGTAATGGGTAAAACATTTTTAACAGAGCACACCCACAAACTAGTCTGACTATTGCACACAATTTCCCGTAGTTTTATTAATTTTGCAAATACGA
>NC_137884.1:9782474-9939974 GCF_963924005.1 Protomyctophum bolini | reverse complement strand
CCCCAAGAACGACACGTGGGGCGAGTTGGAAAAGGAGCGAGCCTGTCTCGTATTCCACTTCAGGTGCAATGATCAACACATAATACAACAACACCTGCCTAAATAACAAATTAAACATTCAACTTTAACAATATTTAAATAAATAACAGTATAACTTACAACAAAAGACGAATGCTTCGGTGGTCAGCTTAGAAAGAACAGATTTGACCTGCTTGTATAGCTGACTGCTTAATTAGTATGTGTTTCAGTTGAGCTGATTTAGGCAGTTCACCAATCAGATGTTCTTGGCCTTATGTGGAGTGGGAGATCATGATTGGTCCATGAGTGGACCATACCATCTGTGGGTTTTGTTTAAAGAGATGAGTTATTATATGAACACTCATTTGAGTAATATGGTCAATAGACTGCATGGTGTTTATACCATTATGGGAATTATAATAATTATATATATTGTCTTTGGACATGGGCTAAACTGGATTGTAACTTGTAAATTTCAAGCAGGGATGGTTGGGTCTAGTGGGAGGGGCCTGGCCTTTATAAGCAGGAAACCTGCCACTGCCCAGGAGTCATTGTAGGGCTGTACCTGGAGCTGAGAGGACCTGTAGCCAACTTGTCCAGTTTATGTGTACAGTTTGTTTGACTTGAAACCACCTCCATGTTTTTTCTCTGGACACAATTAAGGTGAATACGCTGCCTTGACATTGTCAATACTTTGAGTATTCCAAGTGGAAAATGTTTGAGTAACTTGAGTATTTGAGTATCTCTTGGAGTATTTTGAGTACCGTGGGAATTTCTTTGACTTTTGAGGACTAATTCAAGTGCCTATGGCACATTCTACCCGCACTCAGTACAGAGTGTGACACCGTACCTGGACCCTCATCAAACCCTGTGCACACTCAAGACACTGCCCCCGCTGCTGACCTGTTCTGACATTCCATGTTGATCTGACCTCATCAAACCCTGTACATTCAAGGCACACTCCATATATGGCCAGTACAGAATTCATTCCATAATGTTGATCTGACCCCCCAAAACGTCAGCGCTCACCAAGCAGTCTGCTGTCAACCAGGCGGATATGTTGATCTGACCCCTCATTCCAAAGCGCCAGTGCTCGCCCAGCAGTCTGCTGTCACCCAGGTGGATGTGTGCACGCAACCTCGTCACTTCTCGCCCTCAGGCGTCTTACTGGTAAATGTAGGTAATATGGCATTTCACTGTTACATTTTTGTACATTTGGATCCCGGGGAGACACATTTCTCTTTTGGTTTTGAGCTGAAATGGTTTGAATGGGTTTGTACTGTAGTCTTCAAACAAATAAGGTCTTTGGTTGTGTTACATTAACTGTGAATTGTGAAGGATATATTCATTCACTGCATTACTTTTGTACACCAAATATACTGAAACTAAAAGCTTCTGTCATTGGAATTTTGTTTAGCATTCAAATGACTAACAAATGACTAGAAAAACAAGTTTAATCACCAACACATGAACAGTTAATCACCAAGAAGTTATACAGTATCAGAAATAACAACAGATTTCTTTCTCCATATAAGCCTAGTGACATGACATACTTAATGTAAGTATACAAATAATCCATATAGTGACAGACTGTGGACCATATTATAAATGTCACCACAATACTGAGATCCAAAACCAACAAAAAAAATCTAATTACACATTTTGTATTTGCCGAAAACACGTGTTTGATGGACTATCCGTTCAGCTAACCAGCATGTGTGCTTTTTAAAAATAATGTCCATTGCCATAGGTACAAATCATTAGTCACTTAGTTCCTCTTCGTCACTAAAGTAAGTGCTCTTTTTTATTCTAATTTTGGTTTTCTTGGAATCTTCTGATGTGGAGGCCTGAGTGTCATCATGAGTCATGGATACCACTGTCTTCTGATCTTCTTCCTCTATACGGGCTTGCTGCAAAGGAGAAAAATTACACATGGAAACATGGTCACCCGGGCTCGCACTTGGGATCCTAGGATGTAACATCACTTCACACTGGAAATCAAAATGTATTCCTGAGGGCCCGTGTTAGCCCTTGGAATCTTCAGCCCTATTTTACTCCAATGATAACAACACTAGGACAGCAGGACATTGCACTACCAAAGAGTCAAAATAATCAACAGCATTTATATCAAGAGACATTTTTGGAAATGGCATTATTAATTGCCATCATCAGCCACCATTTTAACATTCTTGGAATATTACATGTGAAGACCACTGAATGATGCCTGGTTACCTGCTAATATTACATTCTTAAACTCTGTTGCACGATGGCGTCACATGCTGAAAATAGCAGAGCTATAAGTTCAAAATGCATCATAATGCATTTCTTACACTTGCCTACTTCTGGTGGGAAGCATCATTGTACAACAAAGTATAAATCTGCCGTAAAATGTACCTGACAAGTAGCTGAGGGACACAATATTGTTTTAGCCTTGATATTACATAATCAACTAGAAATGCACTGCCAACTTGTGCTTTGCACACAAGTTGGCCAAGTTGGTATTTGTATGCTATGTCCTATATGTCAATCCTGTTTGTATTGTTTTAGGTCTGGGGACTGCAGATGGAAACTAATTTTTAATGTAATGTTCATCAATATACACTGTCCCGACTAAATAAACTAAATAGCAGAGCGCTCAACTTACCCCTGACTCTTGTCAACTTACCGTCCCTCCCTCTTTAAAATAACAAATAAAGACGAAACCCTTAATTTAAACATTTAAATTAAATTCCATTCCTACAACTTTAGTGAATTAAGGTGTTCTTACACCTAATTAACTTTCCACAAATTGCGATGTGTTGTACAATTATATTGTGCATTAAAACAATTCATTGTGATTTCATATAAGTTTGAAACTCATTGTTTACGTCATCCACATATGTCACGACGCCACCAAAAATAAAAAAATCCTGATTGGCCGAGGGGACCACCGACATACGCAGCCGAAAACAGTACTTGCGCTCTGCTCGCAATAATTACTGCATTCGCAATAATTATGACATAGGCCTAATCATAATCTAGATTCTTCAGTTACCAGAGATAGCATCTCACAGACTGAAGCGGTCCATTCTTGGGTACTATTGTTCTCAAATTGTCATTTTTGGATTCTAGATCAAGACTTGATGTCAACTAATAATTTAGACAGGAAGACACCAGTTGTGGCAAAAACACACTAACACACTAACCTGAAAAGCTATGGCTTGACTTAGGCTGTCAAGAGCAGGGTCCTCTCCCTCATCCTCACTTTCCTCCTCTTCACTGAGGGAGAAAACAATACATATATTCGGTGTCAAGATAACATGCACGGATAAGACAACATTTTATTCATGGCTAAGGGATGGCATGGGGTCACTAGATGGTTCAAGAACTTTGCTTCAGTGAAAATAGGGACAGTGCAAGATATAAGGTAGCGGTCGCCGGTTCCCTTTTTGGCCATGCACCCCCCCCCCCCCCACGACATGGAAATATCAATTGCATATTGCTATATGGAGACATACATTTCCTATTTATCCACATATGCACATATATGAACCTGAATATGGCATTTATATGCAGCATAGGCTATATTCTGCATATACTTGCCATATATTGGCATAGTATGTTAGTATATTTCAAATAGATCAATCTTCATATGACCACTGCGCTCTGACTATAGGTGTGCAACATAAACAACATAATCATATGAAATAAACTATATTTGAACTGCTGTCTTGGTGTGTGCGACCCACTACCCTTTATGTTAGCATATTTCAAATAAAACCATACCACCACCATTAGCCTTTTCATGTCGCGTACCCGCGCCACAAGGGGGTCCTTTACTTTACATCCTTTACTTACACCGGCTCAGCTTCCTGAACCTTTTTCTTCTTTTTCTTCTCCTTCTTCTTCGGAGGCTCCCTCTCTCCCAGAATGTTTTTGGGGCATGCGTAGCTCAAGTGTCCTGTATCCTGTGCGTGATGAATGGCAAAAATACATAATTTAAATTATTTATTCAATTCAATTATGCATTGGATAATGGATTAATTGTTTTTGTAACGTTTTTTCTGATTCCGCCATTATTTGCAGTTTCAGTCATTCGTCAAAGGACCTCTGACCTTTAGATCTCCCAATGAATTAATTATATGATCAGTCCTGACATCAAGAAGGTGTAGATATGTAGGCATACTGTAGGTGGCTCTAAAACAACCAATAAAAGACAGTTAAGAGGCTAAATAAGTTCTATGTTCCATGTTAATATTAAGAATCTAATCTAACTATTGTCCACACGGCAATAGTTTTGCTCCAACGTTGGAACTCGGACTTCATGTGGCCAGCCTGTTATGTGATGTCACTCATCTATGATGCAACTACTTCAAATTTGGGCACGGTATCAGCCCTGATACCTGATCTGAGCCCAAAGAAAGTACTAGTATAATAAGTTTAAAAAAGAATCACACTCGTGTGAAGTGTGCGGCACCCACTGGATTGCCTTCTGAACAGTCTGACACTATCATCATCCACATCGAGTTGTATTTATATATCTCACGTCGTAATTTAGTGCGCTAAACAAACATAAAAGTCCATAGACTTTGCTGGCAAAGGATTTTTGTTGAAAGAGCTCTAAACCGGTCCGTAGACTTGGCTGCCTGCCACATGATGTAATCATAGTATGAAACATGTGAAACAAATTAGTGGAGGTACATCTGTGGCCTACTGGTAGTGTGCACAACTTCAAGAAGTGTGTGGTGACCCGATCTGGTGCTGATCATTTTAGCGGTTTGCGAGAATAGCTCAGGTCAAGCACACACACACAATTATAGACAGACAGATTGACACAGACCAACCAACCTTCTTATAGATGGCTAGCCTCATACAGAGCTACAGCGTTCAAAAAACAGTCCCGGAACTACCACAATGCCACTGCGCAAACTATTTGACGTAGTATGGCCTCCTCTCAAACATATTCAGGGGACAGAAAGGAAGAGGACGGATGAGACAATTAGGATCCACTATCCACAAATCCATACAGTTCAGAGTTTAAACACACATCCATGGGAAGGTTGGTGTCAATCCCTTTAAAGTTCATTAGATTCAGGAACAACGTCTATCATAAAGGTTACATTTCTCAAATGAATAACTTCCAGTTCAATGAATTTATACTTTGAGGCCATGGTCAGAAATAAGTGACCCATTTAAACCATTCATAGAAATGCTTTCAGAATGTATCCCTTATGAGAGCTGTCAATATAAGTGCAGTTAACCTAATGCTGAACTTAAATAAATAAGACAGTAGTAGTGTATATACCAGTAGTGTACAAATTTGTGAATGTGTGTGTTGACTAATACTCAAACTAAACTAAAAGTGAAAAAAATGACTTCATTAACGGGGGGAAAAGGCGTAATAAAAACACTACAATGAACAAAACTAACCAAAACGAAATAAAATTGCAGGTAAAATCTCCCCCTCTATGTTGTCATATCTATGATTTATGACTCTTTGGGCACGGTTTCAGCCCAGTAATCCTGACCCCTCTTTGCAGTCAAAGTGTGTTGCTCAAAGGAATAATTACATGGACAGGTATGGGACAAAATAGTACATATGAAAAGAAAATGATGCTTCAACGATTGAGTAGGGCTGGGCAATATGGAAAAGTATATTATCACGATAATTTTTCATGCGGTTGTTAGTTATTTTTCAAGTTACTTAACAGTAAAACCACCTACAAGCTAACAAAAAGAAAACGAAAAAGGAGTAACAGACCATTTAGAGTAGACCAAAATAAATTAACATATAGAACTGCAAATCATAGAATGTGCATTCACTGTGTGACGATATATATGAAATCTCTGAAAAGGCATATGGTGGAGACATTGTATTGTCATTTGTCTCTGCGATATTTATCACCATATCGCCCACCCCTAGTGAGTGACATAAAGTTTCCAAAAGAGCATGCTGGATTTGTGTAATCCACTCAGTTAACTTCCAAAGTTGCCAAACTCACTTCACAATGTAATTTCACTCTCTTTCTTGTAGGAGCCATTTGTTCTCTCACTGAAACACATGCACGCACACATGAGCTGCAATCATCGCTCATTAATAACACAGGCTACTGACTCGAGACTTTCTGAGAAAATAAAAAGATGGACAAGCACATCATTTGTATGCGAGGGAGCATAACGGTTGTTGTAATTCGTCAATCAAAATTCATTAAAGGAAAACATTGTATAGCAGGACTGAAAACATGAGATTTTGGGAGGGAGCAGTGACAGGGACGGTCAGTGGGACTTTTGCTTGTATTGCGAGACCTGTTCTGTCAACCTGGTTCTGATAGCGGTGGCCGCGGTCGTCCCAATGCCATCTTCCATAAAGTGTTTGCTGAGGGGCTTCAACACCTGTTCGCAGAGTGTCTCAGCCACCACGTCTATTAGCTTCCCCAACTCGGGGAACTTCCCAGAGTACTTCACATAACACCAGACGAGGAGAGACAGCAGCATGGCACCCATGATCAGGTTGGACAGCACTGCTAGTGATGTGAGGCCCACGAGCCCCATCACAGCTGACACCACAAAAGTGATGAACATGACGGCGAACAGTGTGGCGGGCGTGCACATTGCATACAAGATATTCTTGCTGTCGTTGTGCTTGGAAAGGTTTCCGAAGGCTTCGTCTAGCTCCACCTCCAGCTGGTCCTGATAGCGCTGGCACAAATCCTCCCCACCCATCTTCTTCACCGAGCGGAAGTGGAGCACTGAGCGTTCACGGAACTCCTGGTGGTGGCGCTCGAGGTCGGATGGTGCGATGTACGGCTTGTCCCCTCCACAGATCTGTTCCATGTTCTTGCTGTACATTTCCTTGACTCCTGCCACAGCAGTGAGGTTATTGGCTTCTGCCGTCGCCTCTAGTATAGACTTGGGATGAGGCAAAGTCTCCCCTTGGTAGACTTTGATGTAGGCCTTAAAGTACTCAACCAGGTGACTGCAGGTGACTTTGTTTCCTCCAATCTCCTTTTCCACTAGTTGGTCTGGTGCCAGCAGCAGAGGAACCAGTTCGGCCAGCTGCCGTGTGAAGTCCCCGTCGATATCTTTGAGCCGGCCATCAAAGTATGGGTTGGTGGCCACTTTAAGGCCAGGGTGGGGCAGCAAGAAGCAGCTGATGTTGGAGAAACAGGAGTGGATATGTTTCCTCACATTCTGCAGCTCTTCAGGTTGGCCCTGCTTCAACATTAGCCTTTTCTCCAGGAAGGCTTTGCCTCCCTCGAGGCCATAGTCGTGGTCATAAGGATAGCTCCAGTCTCGAATGAGGAACATCAAGGACTGGAAAGGTTTCTGGTACTCCATCTCCTCCATAGCAAGTCGTCCGTATTCTGTGAAGAGCGTCAGATGCTGGAGATTGTCTTCCTGTATATCCTGGGACAGATTGTACACCTGTACAGAACTGGTCATGGTACTGAGGGCAAACACAGTAGCACAATCCTTGATGGTAGATTGGCTGTCAAATGCCCCCTGCGTGTCAACTAGCAGCACTGCAACCTTAGTGCCATCAGGCTTTTCAACCACAAAAACCTCACTCCACATCAGGATGCCTGTGGTCTCTCGCTCACAGCCTCCTCTCCAGCTGAATCCTGTCAGCGGCTCATTGTCTCCTCCTATCCAAGACTCATTCTGCTGTTGGTTCTGGTTGTACATGTAGCGCAGCATGAAGTCCAGCATGAAGGACTTGCCCTTGCGGTAGGCTCCGGCCACAGATACCACCACCACATTGAGGTCCTTCACGTGGTCCTGGAGCAGAATCCTTTCCAGTGCCGCCACGTCTAGCTCAAAGTTATGCTCTTCTTCATTGGCCAGGACGATCTGGACGGGCCCGGTTTTGGGCTCCTCCGCCACCACCTCTTCCTCGTGGACCTCATCCTGCGCCAGATTCTCAGGCTGCGTTGGAGGACGCCAGCCGTCTTTCAAGATGCGGCTTATGCGGTTTGGTTCCAATGTATTTCGGTTCCTCAACCCCGCCATCTTGCTGTCCATGACACTGACTGATCCGTAGGTTTCAGTAGCACAAAACAAATCTGTGCTTCCCTGTGGATCACTGCATGCTTGTGCATATCTCGAAGTCACTGCCTCTGTTGGAGAATCTTCCCGCAGGTGAAACTCGTCATCAGTCATTATCAGTTATCCTGTCCGCTAAATTGTTCAGGAAACAACTGTAGCTCACAAACAATGACCTACCATCAACTAAACATCACTTATTAATAACTCAGCTGTGAACAAGCCCTTATATTGTGACGTAATAAGAATAGTAGTGACATAATTGGTGTAAGAGCCATGAATTGGTTTATTATGTTTAGTCTATGAAATGAGTGGGTTGTCACTGGTGATTAATGTGGATGATTGACAGGCAGAGGGGCGGACCTGTTTCATTCAATACCTCACCTAGTTCACCTGCTTCACACACAGTGAGAGAGGGGGTGTGTGGGAAGCCACACTTTTGTTGACCGCTTTATACCGCTTATTTTTCTTTTTATTTACTTTATTTACGTTGGATCGCTGTGACTACTTTGCTTTATGTTTGAGCACCGTTTGAGTTATGCACCTGGCTTTAATAAAACACCTTAAACGCATTGTTTTGGACCCAGCGAAATCCTTTTGTTTGCAGAGCGCGTCTTACAACCTGGCCCATCCCATCCCCTCTCAGCGACTTATTTATACCTTAATCTCCCGTAGTCGCTCAACATTGTCAACAAAAACCAGTATTGTCAACGGCGGCATTACACAGCAGAAGATATAGGATCAAGTGGACAAGAATTAAGAAAGACGGTCTGAGACGACGACGGAGGATCCGGCTGACAAACATTCCGAGTCACGGTCAAAGTCAACCACTAAAGTCAGGTATGCGTGTAAACTGCATAATGGAAGGAACGCAGTTTGAATATTTCTTTATACTCCATTGGGGACGAGTGATCAGCCTACCTGCCTACCTGCCAAGAGAACTGTTTCTAGCTACAGTGTGTCCGGACTGGAAGTGGCTGGTTTGAACGAGGAGCACTTCTGTAACCTTCCCAATGCTTACACACAGATGTGCATGCCCGTCCACAAGCGGAATATTCCAAAACAGAAGGATCTCTTGAGATGGCCTCATTTAAGACATGTTCAACTGCCTGAGATCGATGGTGACATTGAGCTATTGATAGGGACTAATGTTCCTGAGGCATTAGAACCATTGCAGGTCGTTCGCAGTGTAAATAATGGTCCCTATGCCATCAGGACGATGCTTGGCTGGACTGTGAACGGGCCGCTTAAAGGGGAGAGCAACGATGCAATGGATTGTCGGCAGCCAGAGTTGTCTGTGAACAGGGTGTCTGTCGTGAACTTAGATGAACAGAGGCAGAAACAGCTGTTGAACAGAAGACCGGTCCTTCGGACGACCAAGAAGGCAGTGACAGACTCTAGCAAAGACCCAGAAAGAGACTTCTTTGACATTTGGGGAGGAGAGGTTAAAGAGACGGAGGACAAAGGGGACCAATGGTACCTTCAGCAGACTTGCAAGAAACGTGTCAAGCGTCCAGAGAAGATGAATGCGGAGCCCTCTGGTCTCCCTGCAGTAGAAGCGATAGCTCCTGGAGGTTCTTACAACCCAGACTTCTTCGACCATCAGGCCCTGCTAAAGGAGGCTCATGAAGTCGAGGTGAAAAGGGAAAAGGTGGCGACAAGACAAACAGTTGGCTGTGGACAGGGACAGCAAAGCCACAGAGGAGTCCAGGTTTCAGGAGCAGGTGGAAGGACTGGTAGAGGACAAGGAAGAGGAGGCAGAGGATGAAGAGTCGTCTCGCTGGCAGAGAAAAAGACTGAGAAACAGAGGGAAAAAAAAGAAGGCACTGAAGTTCAAGGCGCAGCGGCGGAAAATGGCCCAGCAGGCGTCAGGACGACAGCAGCAGCTGTTCCAGCTGGAATAAAGATTACAATTACTTTTCCTTGGATTACAAATACAGTCACTTGAGTATTTTTTCATCTCTACTGTTTTATTTTACTTTGGATATTGACTTTGAACGAGCGTGTTACCCGGAAAATGACTTTGCGCAGGAACAATTACTCGTGTTTTGCGTTCGGTTGAAAAAATACTTAAAAAAAATGCAAAGGGAAGAAAAGTTTGGGAATTTGAGTACTGTTATTTCATGCCTCCTATTACGTTGATGTAATTATTATGTAATAACCTAATAATTAGGGGCTGGCGTGTAAGAGCCATGAATTTGGTCTATGAAATGAGTGTGCTGTCACTTGGGCTGTCACTGGTGATTAATGTGGATGATTGACAGGCAGAGGGGCGGGGACCTGTTTCATTCAATACCTCACCTAGTTCACCTGCTTCACACACAGTGAGAGAGAGGGGGTGTGTGAGAAGCCGCACTTTTGTTGACCGCTTTATACCGCTTATTTTGCTTTATTTTATTTACTTTATTTACGTTGGATCGCTGTGACTACTTTGCTTTATGTTTGAGCACCGTTTGAGTTATGCACCTGGCTTTAATAAAACACCTTAAACACATTGTTTTGGACCCAGCGAAATCCTTTTGTTTGCGGAGCGCATCTGACAACCACAAAAGTGATGAACATGACGGCGAACAGTGTGGCGGGCGTGCACATTGCATACAAGATATTCTTGCTGTCGTTGTGCTTGGAAAGGTTTCCGAAGGCCTCGTCTAGCTCCGCCTCCAGCTGGTCCTGATAGCGCTGGCACAAATCCTCCCCACCCATCTTCTTCACCGAGCGGAAGTGGCGCACTGAACATTCGCGGAACTCCTGGTGGCAGCGCTCGAGGTCGGATGGTGTGATGTACGGCTTGTCCCCTCCACAGATCTGTTCCATGTTCTGGCTGTACATTTCCTTGACTCCTGCCACAGCAGTGAGGTTATTGGCTTCTGCCGTCGCCGCTTCTATAGACCTGGGACGAGGCAAAGTCTCCCCTTGGTAGACTTTGATGTAGGCCTTAAAGTGCTCAACCAGGTGACTGCAGGTGACTTTGTTTCCTCCAATCTCCTTTTCCACTAGTTGGTCTGGTGCCAGCAGCAGAGGAACCAGTTCGGCCAGCTGCCGTGTGAAGTCCCCGTCGATATCTTTGAGCCGGCCATCAAAGTATGGGTTGGTGGCCACTTTAAGGCCAGGGTGGGGCAGCAAGAAGCAGCTGATGTTGGAGAAACAGGAGTGGATGTGTTTCCTCACATTCTGCAGCTCTTCAGGTTGGCCCTGCTAAAACATTAGCCTTTTCTCCAGGAAGGCTTTGCCTCCCTCGAGGCCATAGTCGTGGTCATAAGGATAGCTCCAGTCTCGAATGAGGAACATCAAGGACTGGAAAGGTTTCTGGTACTCCATCTCCTCCATAGCAAGTCGTCCGTATTCTGTGAAGAGCGCCAGATGCTGGAGATTGTCTTCCTGTATATCCTGGGACAGATTGTACACCTGTACAGAACTGATCATGGTACTGAGGGCAAACACAGTAGCACAATCCTTGATGGTAGATTGGCTGTCAAATGCCCCCTGCGTGTCAACTAGCAGCACTGCAACCTTAGTGCCGTCAGGCTTTTCAACCACAAAAACCTCACTCCACATCAGGATGCCTGTGGTCTCTCGCTCACAGCCTCCTCTCCAGCTGAATCCTGTCAGCGGCTCATTGTCTCCTCCTATCCAAGACTCATTCTGCTGTTGGTTCTGGTTGTACATGTAGCGCAGCATGAAGTCCAGCATGAAGGACGTGCCATTGCGGTAGGCTCCGGCCACAGATACCACCACCACATTGAGGTCCTTCACGTGGTCCTGGAGCAGAATCCTTTCCAGTGCCGCCACGTCTAGCTCAAAGTTATGCTCTTCTTCATTGGCCAGGACGATCTGGACGGGCCCGGTTTTGGGCTCCTCCGCCACCACCTCTTCCTCGTGGACCTCATCCTGCGCCAGATTCTCAGGCTGCGTTGGAGGACGCCTGCCGTCTTTCAAGATGCGGCTTATGCGGTTTGGTTCCAATGTATTTCGGTTCCTCAACCCCGCCATCTTGCTCTCCATGACACTGATTGATCCGTAGGTTTCAGTAGCACAAAACAAATCTGTGCTTCCCTGTGGAAACAACTGTAGCTCACAAACAATAACCTACCATCAACTAAACATCACTTATTAATAACTCAGCTGTGAACGTGAACAAGCCCTTATATTGTGACGTAATAAGAATAGTAGTGACATAATGGATTACACCAGTAAGACGCGCAAACGCGGGAAGCGAACGCAGCTGAGACCCTGCAGATCATGTCTGTCTGTCTGTGTGTCTGTCCCGCTGTTACTGTATATGTGGACCTGGCCCCTTTTGTGCCCATATATGGAGCTGAGTGGACCTGGCCCCTTTTGTGCCCATATATGGAGCTGAGTGATTGCTGATGCAACACACTCCATATTTGGATAGCGGGACAGACACACAGACAGACAGACAGACAGACATGATCTGCTAGGTCTCATTGCGAACGCAGTGAGCACTTACTATGAGACCTAGCAGATCATGTCTGTGTGTGTGTCTGTCTGTCTGTCTGTCTGTCCGTGTGTCTGTCCCGCTATCCAAATATGGAGTGTGTTGCCAGGTCCACTCAGCTCCATATATGGGCACAAAAGGGGCCAGGTCCACATATACAGTAACAGCGGGACAGACACACAGACAGACAGACATGATCTGCAGGGTCTCAGCTGCGTTCGCTTCCCGGGTTTGCGCGTCTTACTGGTACTATGCAGTACGCAAATGAAGTTAGCAATATTGGTCAGATCTGCAGTTCTGGACAATCGCATATTCGAACAACTTGGTGGCAGGTGCCGCACTCCCTAGAGTCCTTCCAATGTGTGCACATGGCCATATTATTTGCATAACGGTCGGAGCTGTGGCTCTGGACAACCGGCTCACCATATATGCCTATATATGGCCATATCGGTTTTGTTTATGGTTACGTTATGAGTGACGTGGTGGATAATGGGTGGATGGTGTTTGTGAGGTCAGAGGTCTGCCGGGTGGCCAGTCCTATAGGATAGTGATCCTAAAGATGAACAAATCTCTTGGTATGTCTCGCCGTCTGTGTCCCTTATGCCCATGAATGGAGACTGGCCAATATATACAGTATATACTACTAAATTACACTTTTTCATCAAACAAAATATCACAAAAAGCGTACTAACCCCGCACTCATAACATTTGGACTTGTCTGTGTAGTTCCGTCGCCTGATGAACTCAGATGCTCGGCCATTATCGACGGCGATGCTGGCTTTCACTGTTCTGCTAAACAACTGTGGGACAAACAAAGAGGCATATTCAGCTCAGTGTACCAATATACCAATATAGCTGATGAAAACTAGAGAGGAATTCTGTAATTGTTACAGGCCTACCTGTTTGTTGTTTAATTGTCTTGCACAGTTTTGGGCCGATTCTTTATCCAGGAAGAGAACAAATGCCACTCCTTTACTTCTGCGATTTTCTTTGTCCTTCACAATTGTCACCCTTTGGGAAGCAAGCAACCATTACTAATGTTCAAATTTGAATTATTCATTAGACTGATATTACTTACAGATATTACTAGTACCTATTGTCCTTTTCCGTATACTTTAAATCTCCAAACAGCATTTTATCCAACTCATGATTTATAATTTGCATTGGGCCATATTGCCATATTGACATTGGTTGTTCTCGTCTAGATTCATGTTTCAGTTTGCCATATTTTAGTTGTTACAACCCCCATACACAAGAGTACAAGTGACAGCGACGTGGTTGTGCGGAGGTACAAGCTCAGGGACCCCCCTAGCTCAGGTGCCCCTGGGTCTGGGCCCAACAGGCCCGTTTGGTAATCATCCCCTGTGTGTGTGTGTGTGTGTGTGTGTGTGTGTGTGTGTGTGTGTGTCAGTCAGGCAACAATCATTCTTGTGTATTGTTCATAAACCTGATTGCCTGGTGGAATTTGTTGGCTTTGTCACTGAACTACTTACTTCACAACCTTCCCATATTTGGTGAAGAGCTGAAATGACAGTGAATACATGTTACTCATCATTGGTTGCTTTACAAACTACACTATAAAATATTGGTATGTGGGTCCATTTGTAAACACTCGATTTTGAACTACGAGGATAAAACCCATAAAAAGCACTAAGACTTGTTTACATCAGGATCCTCCATTTTCATGTCATCAGAACACATAAAGACGTACAAATATACACCATCCATCCATCCTAATACACACTTTTATAAAAAATAGGAAATCATACAGTTTAAGAAAGTAAAAAGGGGAAAAACAAGTAATGGAAAATGGGTGGAGGGGGGGACTTCAACTTTTTACAGGAGCCAGTTTCGAATTGCAGCCGTCCGACGTAAGTCTAGGGATTCACATTTCTCAATGGCCGCTGGAAGATCCTCCCACATTTTAGTGGCTAATTTAATGCCTTGTTTGAGCCGAATCTGGGTTGCACGTCGTTAGTTGAACTCTGGTGTTGTGATTGTGGACTTCGTTGACATTAAGGAAGTATTTTGACAGGTACATGGGTATCTTTTAGTGTCTCTGTCGTCAACGTCATTCCAGCCTATCAAAATGGGCAGGGGTGATGTGGGTTCTGGGAGACTCTCATAGATGAATGTATTGATTCTGACATTTTCAAATGTCAGAATCGATAAAATACATCTACGAGAGTCTAAATCTTAGGCTAAGTCGATACCCAGACTAGCTAAATCTTATGAGAGGATATCTCACACATACAACAGCCTTTGAGATGATAAAAAATTGTGTAGGCCTATAGTAACACGCACCTTGTGCAGGTCATTGTTGGTGAGAGAGAAAGGCAGGTTGGACACATACACAGTGCTTTTACTTGGAGCCAAACCCCCACTCATGATGCTTTCACTGGACGAGCAACTGAACTGCAATATACAGATATATATATATATTATTTATGATTAATTGAAAATGGTGGACCCTATTGTAAACAAGTGTAATGTGTCATGGTGTCGTCCACGGTTAACATTTTTTTGTATTGAATTGTAATTTGTGCTTGAAATGTACTGTAATTCTGCAAACTGTTAATAAATACTTCAATCAATCAATACATTCTTATTTATTTACGATAACGATAATATAACAATCCAATGTGATTGACATACACACATTAAAATAGAGCCTTACCTGATTGATTGAAGTATTTATTAACAGTTTGCGGATATGGGTACATTTCACATGAAAGCACAACTCAATACAAAGACTGTTACTGTGGACGACAACACTGATAAAGCATTACACTTGTACAACAACAGGGTCCACCCTTTTCAATTCATCAGAACATTTAGAGACGTACAAATATACACCTAGAGAATGCATTTCATTGGTAACATACCTGATTAGAAAACGAGGTAGAAAAGGCTTATGTGTTGTTGTGGTTGTTTACTATTGAAGTGGAACAGGATAACGTCGCAGACGCAGACTGATGACGCGTCATATAGTTTCATCCAATCAGACTAAATTCATACATCGAGCCCAGTGTTGCCATATGCGCTTATTACAAGCGCCGTTGGTCCTTTGGCCTGTCTGTAAAGTTGCTCGAAAATATCGTTTTCTTTATTGATTGAAATATTTATTAACAGTTTGCAGAATTACAGTACATTTCAATCACAACTCAATTGGGGCTATTAAAAAATATAATAATATAAATAATAATAAACCGTAATAAACCCGCTGTTTGCTTATTTCTCTCGCAAAATCTAGCATGACCTGGCAACACTTCATAATGCCAGCCAGCCATCGCCGGTGGCCGCCGGGAAGGAAAGGAAAAGCACGACAACAAGGTGGGTAATGTTCCTCCCGGGAGCGAATTTAACTTTACAACATGTTAATTCCCGCACGCTTCTCCTTCGCAGTTGTCGTAACATATATTTTAGATGAACCGTGCGTCAGGTTCAACTAGCTATGTTGCTCTTAGATCAGATGAAGGGCCCAACTGCATACATAGCGTGTGATGCAGTCCGAAGCTAGCCAATTAGCCACAGCGAGCATTAGCTTGCATTGATGTCTATGGTTCATGTCTATACTAGTAGTACTACAGCAGTGGTTTTCAACTCTTTTCATACCAAGGCCCATTATGTATTCTGCATTTGAGCCACGGCACGGACCACCATTTGATGACATTTAGCCTCTCAGACCCAAAACGAATCGAATGTTGTCCACATTTCCATGCTCTATTCGATACATTTTCATTTTACACTCTCAAGAGTTAAAATTCCATTAGAAGATCCATTTGGTTACCAACTCTCCATCATTTAGCTGGGGACCACCCGGAACTCCCTCAAGGACAGCTGGTGGTGGTCCCTGGACCACTGGTTGAGAACCACTGTACTACACTACAGAGATTAAAAAGGGGGTACATTAATTTAAAAACTCCCACGAACTGAAAACTCCCATTGTTTTGTGTTAGTTTGTGAGGGATTGATTGAAATACAAAGACTGTTAACTGTGATTGGACGACCCAATAAAGCATTACACTTGTTTACAAGAGGGTCCTTGTTCAATTCATCAAAACATTTAGAGACCTACAAATAGACACTGATATATAGCCAAAGAACAGAACAGGAATTCATCATAAAGGAGTTAAAAAGGGAAAAGAAACATACAGTGAGGGGGGGGGGGAAGGGGTGGTGGGGGGGATTCCGAATTTAAGGGGGCCAGACCGGCCAGTTTCGAATTGCAGCCGTCCGTAGGTGCCCTTTGAGAGCGGTTTTGAAGGAGTCAAGGGATTCGCTAGCCCTGATACATGACTGCCATGATGATTATCATGACGTAACTGCACCCTGTTTTTTGCGATCGCTACATTTACACGAAATCCGTATATATAAACATTCGGATTACAAATATAAAGTACTCACTTTTTATCCCATGGGTGTTTGTTAGTTGCTGCTCTAGCGATTAGAATTGCTGCATCCTGCGTTGTTTAATAAAAAGCATTTTTATCCGAGCGCCCCGGCTACTTTTTTCAAACGGGGTTCGTTTGGGAAATCCACAGTTGCACACCGGGAGCCCACTCGCCTATTAGTCTGTATTGGCAGGGCGGTCAGCGTACCTATATCGAACACACAGAGTGCCACCCTCCTCCCGACCGATAGGGGCGCGTAGTTGAAAGCCAATGGCAAAATAACAGCTCGGATAAAAATGCTTTTTATTAAACAACGCAGGATGCAGCAATTCTAATCGCTGGAGCAGCAACTAACTAACACCCGTGGGATAAAAAGTGAGTACTTTATATTTGTAATCCGAATGTTTATATATACGGATTTCGTGTAAATGTAGCGATCGCAAAAAACAGGGTGCAGTTGACGAGAGTCATGAATCATGGCTAGGGATTCGCATGGCATAGGGCATAGGAGTGAAAATAATTTAGTCCCTTGTTTGTGCCGAATCTAGTCAATAAGGAAGTCAAGGAAGGAAGGAAGAGAGAATTTCAGAGCAACCAAACCGGTCAAACAAAAATACTTAAGGGTTTCTGCGCCAAATGAAAATTCTCTGACGTTTCCGACACCTAGATTTTTGTAGAAGGCTCTACACCAAAACGCCCAGAGTGGGAGGGCAGTTTGTTAACCAGCGTTGTTGCAATGTTTGTAAAGAAGATGTTTAAGTAGTTAGCTACATCAAGCTTGTCAGTGATGATGGTGTCATTCGATTTGATGTTTATGTTTGTAAATCTGGTTTTTAGTTTCTGACCACAGCCTAGTTGGTTGTTTAGTATCTTCCAGAGCTCCCGAGGATTGTTTTTGTTTTCCTCGGCTTTATCATTGATAAAGTTTCTTTTAGCTGATTTCGTCATGGCAGTTACACAGTTTCTTAGCTTGTTTCGTTGTGTTTTTAGGATGCCCAGTTGGGTTTGGAGATAACTGTTGAAGCGCTTGGCTAGCTTGGACTTGCATTTAAGAAGTTCAGAGCATTTTTTGTCTCTGGCTTTAATTGCAGTCAGTATGTCCGAATTCATCCATGGCAAACCATGGATTCAAACCACACAGTTTACATTTCATCATGCTGCAAGTCAGTAATGTATTCAGTATCTTGATGAATATACATGCATGAATAATTGAATATACATGCACACACCACCACCGTGTTTGTTTCAGCGTACATGTTCCCCAGGTTCTATGTTCCCCACCATGCAAAAAAGGTTATTTGTTCCCCACTTAGAATAAACCTAAACCAGAAACCTAACCTAGTAATTCTAGTAAGATTAAAAGTATTTTAGCAACTTAGTCTTAGTGTTACTTTTAGTAGCAAATTCTGATTCAAGCTCAGTCTTTGAACAATCCATTGAACTTTAGTCTTGCCTAGGCTACTTGAACTATCTAGTCTTAAGCCAACTAAAAAATTAACACTGGCATAAAATAAACTAAAACATGATTGCTCAGACTCTTCAACAAAGATGGCAAAAACAAACATTCTTTGTTCTGTACTTATACATACAATTGTATAGTACAAAACACTCTTTAAACAAGTCCTTAAACCAGAAACCTAACGCTAACCCTACATAGTCTGGATTTTTGGTGGTTAGGTGGTTTACTCACCACCGATCAACGTTATTTCGCGGTGGTCAGCTCACCACCGAAAATCCAGACTATGAATAGGCCTTAAACCCTAAGGTAAGTGGGGAACATAGAACCTGGGGAACATAGGGATGACCCCGTTTGGGGAGGTAAGCTTAAGCTGGAGGTCGCTGTGGGGAATATGAAACGTTTTGTAGAGCAACATGTGTGTCCCTGAATGTCACCCACACATTGTCCTGCCATGTTATACATTACATTTGATGCCGCACATAATTTAAGTTCAACCAGCGATCGTGTTATTAAATTAGTGTTGTGGGTCTAAATTAAAGCTCACCATTAGGTGCGGATGTATAGAAATTAATAGTCTTAACGGGTGTGCTGCTCTCTCTCTCTCTCTCTCTCTCTCTTTTTCAAATGTATTTTAGGTAGTTGCTCTGTTCGTAATCGTATGCAAGTAGTTCTGACATCCTTCTGTCACAACAAATCTGTCCGCAGTGTTTTTGCACATTGTTGTACTTTCCCCCCCCCCACTAGTCATGTTTTCAAGCTCTCTTTGGGTGATTGATTTTAATCTGTGGGAACTTTGGGAAGTATGGGCTGTATTTTGCGTGTCTTAAGTACCAGGTCTTATTACCTAACTTGAGTAAAGTAAAGACCTGGAGGCGTGATCAATGCTCTTTGGCCACTCAGAATAGCCAAATGGCATTGATCACGCCTCCAGGTCTTTAGTGATCACGCCTCCAGGTCTTTAGTTTACTCAAGTTAGGGAATAAGACCTGGTACTTAAGACACGCAAAATACAGCCCTATGTGTCTTGTTTGTCTTAGTTGGTACAGTGGACCGGTAGAAAGTGTAGTTCAGTTTTCCCATCACAGTTTCTGTTCAGTGCTGGGTACACGCAGTCTGCCTTCTCTCGAGAGACAGGTTCACTTGTGGTGGCCTTAAGCTATGTTCACTGAATCTGTAAGTCCATGTTTTCCTTAGTTTTGGATCGGTCACAGACGTGCTCTGTGTGGTATTCTGCCACTGTGTGTGTTTTCTATTTAGGACAAAATGGCAGTTTCTCTTCATCTTCACACAATATTACCCATCCAAAAAACTGAAAGGCTGAATTAAAATATATTTTTTAGCTGTGGTGTTACTGTTATAGCAATGTGATTGTGCATTACTGTGAAAACATTTCTTACTTTCTTTTAGCCTATATTTAGCCTATATATCATTAATTTTAAATAATACTCTTTCATTATAGAGCAAGAGTATTCTATCAGTTGCGTTTTTATTATTATTATTTTGAATCAAGGAGAGCTGTAACATTTGATGAATAAATATCTATATTGTAGTACTATTCCATACTGCGGTACATTGTTTAAGTCATTGAAACTAGTGATGCACCGAATATTCGGTTGCAGAAAATATTCACCCGAAAAAGTCTATCTTAAAGATAGACAGATGAAGGTTGAATAAGACGAACGGTGCTGTTCCTTAATAAATTGTTCTACTACATTTGAAGACCGTGTGGGAGTTTTTTCCTTTTTCAGTATACGTCGGACACCTGGCTGTCCTAATATGCACCTGTCGCCTGTAGGTGTGCAAAAGCCTTGCTTTTTATGTGATCATTATTAAGCTACATTATCTTTCTTTCCCCAGATTGTGTTGAAGATCTCATACTTTTCTTACACGCACTGAAGACTTCAAAGAAGTCCTCGAATCAACAAGTAAGTAGTCATCATGAACCAGTATTTTTCCTCTCCCATTTCGACTAATGCATGTCAACCTGGGGGGTCCTTGAAATTAAACGGGTGGAGAATCTCTGCTAGAGCCGTACAAATCTTCTCTTATGGCATATCTTTTCGAATGGGGGTCCGTGGGTTAATTAGTGTCATTTTGGGGGTCCTTGATAAGAAAAAGTTTGGGAACCCACTGTCTTATGTGACCTGATGCTGATGTTGGTGGTTTGTGTAGTATAACTCCTTGCTGCATTTTCCAGTGACTTACAGGAGAGGAGAGAGGAGCATACGAGATGCGTATGATGAGCGCTTTCTACCAGACAGAGCGGTGAGATTTACCAACATGACATTTCACACATGACATGCAGATGTTTTGAAGTTATGTCACACTTCTCTCTGTGCCTTTGCTTTCACTTCTCAAATTGCATAAAGATGCGAGATGAACTTTAGATTTATGGAGACTGGAGAGCCAGTCTTTGCCAGTGCAAACTTTACTACATTTTTAGTACACAGGATTTTATCTCTCTATGATGCAGTTGCAGTTAAAATAGACTGTAGAATAGATTCTAAGTTCCTTATCTAAGGACCACCAAGAGGTCAGGCGTGGCCTCCAGATGATCTGGCTGTCACCCACTCATGATGGAAGTGCTCTTATGTTGCTGCATTCACAAGCATTGACTACACCCGGCGGACCTATGACAGATTAACAGTCGACAATATTTGAAACACGCTGTGCTCAAAGATATTTTGTTAAACAAAAGAGCACACATGCACGTGGCTGGCAGTCCGACGTATGTACAGTTGGCGTATTTCCAGATCAAATTGTACTAATCATTGCATATATTTTAAGTAACATTACGTTTGAATAGAAATCTCTTGTACTACATTTGTGAACACGTGGCAAGAGAAACTGAGCAGTTTCAAGCAAACTCGGTTGACAAATTTACGGAATTAAATGAAATTGAACAGACCTTTGGTGCAGTGCTTAATTTGTAGTTTGTAATTTGTTTCATACAAAATGTATATCTTGTAGCCGTCGCAGTCACAGTCACAGTACCCCCGACCAGCTGGGCCTGGGCCGGCGGAGAGGAGGGGTCCGTACAGCAGGCCTGAGGACGGGTACGGTCGCGGTGACTACGAGTACGGTAACGACGGACGCTTCTTCCCTAACGGAGGAGGACCGCGTACGTACCATGGCGAAGATCAAAGGGCCTACCACGGCGAAAACGTTCACTTCCCTGCAGAGCGACGAACCGCTCCTCCTGCACGAAGGGCAAGTTGACCTGAAGCCGATTCTACAAATGCCTTCTAAATCAGCAGTTCTCACACTTTCAAGGTTTTTCTAAAATGTTTAAAAACAACAGATGTACGAGCTCGCAGCCCGGCACACAGTGACGCGCTGTGAGCTTGTACATCTGCTGATTTTTTGAATAGCCAAAAACCTTAAAATGACACAGACTTAATTGGTTAATCGTATAAAGCAGTGCTTCTCAATGTGGAGTCCCATTTTTCTGACATTTCTTTATTAGGAATAACCCCTGAAACATCTTGTTTAAAAGGGGGCACCTTACAAAATAGACTTCATACATTTAAGACAAAATATTTTTTACAGACAATTCCAACAACATCAAACAGACAAAATTAACAACATGAACAGGTAATCTCAAGGTGAGAGGACTGAATAAGATCCATCCATCCATCCATCCATCTTCAACCGCTTAGAGCTCCAGACTTCCCTCTCCAGAGCAACATTAGTAACTTCTTACTGAGGGATCCCGAGGCGTTCTAAGGCCAGTGAGTCAATGTGCTTCCTCCAACTGCCCTTTGGTCTGCCCCGGGGTCTATTCCCAGTGGGATGTGCATCAAGATCCTCCCTAGGCAGACGCTCGAGAGGCATCCTAACCAGATGCCCGAACCACCAAAGCTGGCTCCTTTCCAGGCGAAGAAGCAGCGACTCTACTCTGAGTCTCTGTCGCATGACTGAATTCTCACCCTATCTCTAAGGGAGATGCCAGCCAGAGATGCCAGTAGATTGTTCCAGTCATAAGGTTGATGTCTAGAAGTGAACAGTTCCATAAGCTGTTTCAGATACTGTGGCTAATGGAAATTAATACATTTCAAAATGAACTGCAGCCAGCGCTGCCGTCTTCTTGATGTGGGAGATGGCATGGATGATGGATGTTGAGTTTCTGATTCTAAATAAATGTAAAGCAGTTTCTGTTATGGTATAGGACACCAGTGCTGAAGTTGATTTTCCTGATTATTATCTATAATTCTATATGATATTTGAATGATAGACCTGAATCTATTCAATTTGGTTCCATAGATTAACAATGAGGTAGTTAATTGAAGGTGACAATTTGTGTTCCAGAGATAAAACAATTTATTAAATAGATGGAGATCTGTGGCCTAATGAATATCAAACTGGGGGTGCTTAAATTAAAGGTTGAGAATCACTGCTATAACGATTTGTGAGATTTGTGTTGTTAAAATGTTTAAAAAATATATTCCAAATAACCAATGTGTATATAGGGTTATCCACACAGATTTCAATGTCGTATTAACTAATACTAATTTAGCTTGGGACTGCCTGGTGAATCACTGCTAAGGAAGGACTGACTGTCAATAATCACTCTATTGAGTATTGTAGCTCTACAGAAGAGAGTTCTGATGCCCCCTGGTGTTCGTTGCATGACACTTGTGTTCTAAGGACAGTAATTCCTCAGACAACTCCTGGGGGTTATTACAGCACACTACCCCATTGTTGTCTCCACCAGGCCGAAGGCATATGTTTTGCACTCAGTCAGTCTGTCCGTGTGTGTCCGTCCGTGTTTCTGTGGACAGCTAATCTCCGGCACCGTTGGCTTGCCATACTCTGCACACACACTCCCTGAATGCCGCAGCTGAACCTCTGCCCCAAGGTTTTCACATTGGCCTCTCATAGCGCCACAAGGAGGCCGCTTTGTGCAAAAAAATGTTTTGGACAGTACACCTACAAATTTGGTCCAAACATCATGCAAATTGGTACCCAGTCTCTCTAGAGCCATTCAACGAAACTGGTCTTTCAGATTTTTCAGACTCCATCCTGATTGGCTAAGATCCAATTGCGGTGAATTGAGGAAGAAATGCCACTTGACAGTTTAAAAAAAAAAACAGGCCAAGTCGCGTCACACACACACACACACACACAAAAACAAAAACATGTTTATATTATTTTACTTGTTTCATACTGTGCATGTACACAGTAGCTATTATTCTTTTAAGTATGACTTTTCCTGTAGTTTCGATGAATGTAATTATGATGTATTCTCAAAGTTGTGAGTGTAATTCTTTGTTCTCTTAATTACAGGAGGAATATCCCTACAGGGTACCTAGAGAGGAGCCACACACTGGACGGCCAATTGATTTTGGGTAATTTTGCCATTGTTTTTATTTTATCTTTTTTAAGATAATTGTTTTCTTTCCAATAATGTGAAATGTATGTAATGTTTTATCCTAGGGCCTGCACAATTAATCAAAAGTCATTGAAAATCTTGATCATACTGTATGTTATTATGAATTTTGTTTAGTTAAATGTACTTGGACTACTTTGCTGCTGGCAACGGCATCTGTCACTAGCTCGTGTACAACCAATTATAAAATTACAGGCAATTACATTTGGCCAAAGATATGACACTGACAAGCAATAACCATGTCAATAATTGTGATTTAATAATAATGAATAGTGTTCTGCAAAATAATGAGTGTAGCCCTACCCCATCTCTATCCATTGAAGTGCACAAGCATCTAGTAAAGAGAATCCCATCTTCCCTTCTGAAGGGAAGTTATCCCAGTGAACAGCAGGTGGCAGTGTTTCTCCACACATCAGAACAGTGAATATGTCCCCTGTTTTCATTGCCTCCGATTTAGCCTGAGGGGGCAGTCCTCTGCAGTGGTAGGCCTCTGTAACGTGAAATGTGTGAATATCCCTCTGTGAAATGTTTGTTTACAGTAACATAAGACTAAGCATAAATCCATGTCTAGTCTGCCCCATTTTGGCTCAGCTTATTCAGGGCTCCTGTGGTACAGTACAGTGCCTCAAGGTCAGCCTGGCTCCACGCTGTTCATGCTCACTCAGTGTCTACAAATGGTTCATGGCAGCACTGGTCTCCACAGGCAGGCTACAAATTGGGTAGCAAAAGACATATGGGTGCAGATAATCTTTAGTTTCAGCTTTGTGGTGGTGATATGTGGAGATTTTAAAGAGCACTACACCATTTCTAAGTAATGGGTACCGTGCGCATGCTTATCCGATGCACCAAAAGTCCGACATGCGCAAATCACCCGTTGCTCCCGACATGCGTTGCATCATGCTTGCGGTAAGAGTTTGGTGTAGGGTGTGGGACTAATGACTGTCGGACTGTTAGTATGTCGGAACTTATGCCTGTATCCCCACACGCTCATAAATGTACTATCCATGCATCTCTTCGCCAGTCTTATCTCCTCTCCAACCTATTAAGTCTACTGTGTCTTTTCTTTGTGAATGAGAGAGACTTGATATGCGAAAGATGATTACTATTCACCCACTCTCACTCTTTCCCATACATTTCCACTCTTTCCGAATAAACCGGGACACCAAAACCCCAAATTCACCCTAAAAGGATGATTTGGGTTTCTACGTCCGTGTTTTATATCACACATTCCAAGGGTCTTGTCAAATAGTAGAAATGGCCACTTGAAGCTTGTTGGCATTTTATAACGGTGTTAATGAGAAAGAATGGGGTCAGTTCGCCAGTTTCTACTGCTTGGCAAATAGTAGATATTGGCTGGCTGACCCCATTCTTCCAGCAGATATGTCTCCGTAAGCAACCTATAAAAAAACCTATTCGCCTATTTTACAATTATTGTTATATTAACATTGACTGTTCTTGGGCCTCAGCTTGAATGGCATTACATCTTACTTGGACTGGCTGTGCCTGTACCTGGGTGCACCACTATTTGGAGTCGTGGCAGCTCGCTGACAAAGCACAGTGACGGAAGCCGTGTGGTCGACATTCTTAGACTGTTATCTGACCGTTGGACATGTTCCACCTCCTGCATTAACACTATCTGCTTACAGTAGGACTATCGGCCAAGCTGTAACCATATTTGGTTATGCATCGCCAGCCACTTAAAATAACTTATTTTTGGGGTAATGGACGTCTTCCTTCGTTCTTCTTGTTTAGAAAGAAGGCTTTACTAGTGTATTGTGAGTATCTAGTCATTGTTTAAAAGAAGTACATGTACGTTTGATACTGTAACCCGTGTTGAATAAATCTGTCCTGACTGAAATATGTTCTTTGTGTTTTAAGTGTGGACATTTGTGTTTTTTTCCCCCCTCACCAGTGCTCGGGCACCACCTCCTCCCAGCGTGCGGAATCAGGCCCTCTACCCTGCAGTCAGATCGCTAGGAGAGGGAGACGCGGACACGCTCATGCAAGCCATCCTAAACCTCGACAGAGGGTATGAGTACATGACTTCTCTAAAGATTTAAACCTCGACAGAGGGTATGAGTACATGACTTCTCTAAAGATTTATATTAATATATTTAATATATTATTGGGAGAAAGAGCCATGGCAACCGAGCTGATAACGCTGGATGTCAGCTTTCAATCATGGGCAACATTTCCAAGTCAAGAAAAGGAGTTGAATGCTGTAATTGTATTTAGCGAAGTTAAAATGTTCCTGAGTCGGCGAACGTTCTAACCCGGTAGACTTGCAGAAGAATCTGGAATAAACTGGGTCATTGTTTTTGAGCTTATGTAGTTTATGTAGTTCTCAAATTCTGCCTAAACCCGACCCGACATCTTCGGGCCGGGCCTAAAATCTATGCTAATCACTAGGGTCGGGCAGGGCCTCGGGCTCCAGGGGAAATATATAATGAATGAATTAATGATTTTATTTATCTAAGTGTCATGCCACCTTGTGGCCCATCCCTCATGGGACAAACAGTACATACACTTCATTACCGATACTACTGATCGGATACAACATAAATACAACACTGTAACTAGCAAACATATCCCTTACTGGCTGTACATTCTCTAGATAATTTGCCAAATAAACGGTTAATAAGTTGTGCATCATTCATATCCATCATATAAAAAATGTATGCTAAAAATTTGTCGGACTGGGCCTGACCAGTTAGGGCCCAGGTAGGGGGCATTAATTTTCAGGCCGGTTAAGAACTCTTAAGTTTATGGCAGGAACACTCCAAACTTTTATTATAATTTTATTTTTTCCCCACAGAGAGGACCGAGATCCCTACAGGAGGAAGGCAGCCCCGGCCCCGGCTCCAGCTCCGTACCCTCCCATCAGAGAGCGTTCCCCCGCCAGGAGAGAGGTGGCCCGTTCCCCCCACAGTCGCTCCGGCTCCAGCGTCAGTAGCAGAGGATACTCGCCGGACAGGACCAAGGGGCTTCCCTTCCCCTCGCAGCAAGGCAAGAGTACGTCAATATCACCACCTCCTAGAATGGCACTGCAGAGTGTAGAGCAGTGGTTCCCAAAGTGGGTTAACGGGTCCATTTGGTTCCATTTGTACACTCTCCGAGTTACAGACCCATAAGGTTCCATCTGACTTAAATTAACTTTGATTTTTGAGTGGTGCAACCACTCCAAGGAACAGCAATGTCCGTGTTCACCTACCTATGTGTTCACCTACCTATGTGTTCACCTATGTGGCCATGAGCACCAGTATATGACTATGAGTACCAGTAGGGGTGCTGTTTTCAATATGCATTGGGGCCCCCAGGTCAAACCAGGGGGCCCTTGAAATGAAAATGGTTGAGAATCACTGCTAGAGCCGTAAAAACCTTCTCTTATGGGGGTCCTTGGCATATATTTTCAAATGGGGGGTCTGCGGGCTAATGAGTGTCAATTATGGGGTCCTTGATATGAAAAAGTTTGATAACGACTGGGGTTTGTTCCTGTAACAATAGTGTGTGCGCAAGGTGTTAGGAGTCAGTACACCATGAATGGTTTCATTGCAAAATGATATACTGTACCTTCTAATCCAGGGTGATACTGTAGGACCTACAGTAGGCAACTAATTGACATGGGAACCCTGATAAATATAGAGCTTCTGAATTTGAGAGAGATTAAACGTAACACATTCACTGCCATCGTCAATTCAAACCCAACCGCTCACTGCCATTGACGAGTACATTTTAGGGTTTTTATTGATTAAGTTAGATCGCACTCGCATGCAATGTATGAATGCCTCGTGGTTGCTAGGCGATCGATAATACCGGGAATGAACCAGAAGTGAAATGTCCGCCTACGTCAGCTTCAATGTAAATAGGTTTTTTCCAGCTGCTGTGTAAGCACAGCTGGTCAATAAACGCTGGCCGGTGCTTTCACGCCCACGTTCTGTACTTGAGACTTATCTTTCTCATTGGCTGCCTCGTCTCTAGGAGACCTCTAAGCCAATGGGACAGGATTGCAGCCAACAACAACCTTAGAGGCATCATCCCATCGTCTAAACGACTAAACCCATAGTCCAAACGCCATGACACTGTGTGCAGACCAGGGGGGCAGTCAGACAAGCCACTAAGGAAATCGGGATTTACTGAAAGTTCATATAATGGCCTGTTGTGGCGCTGTCATTGGGCTCAATAGAAGTCCATGTATTTGGGCCCAACTTCACCTAGACTGTATTACCTTAATAAACATGGTCATGAATACTTTCTGCTTCCAGTCACTAGTTTAAAGTCTCATTTCTAAAGTCATAATATTCTTTTTGGAAAATTATGGTCCCATTTATTTAAAAAATGACCATAAAGTCGCGTATGTTCTGAGGGGCGTGGCTACCGGCGTTGCAGTCTATGATCGGGATTCCCCACCCACTCGAGTCAAAATAAAAACCAACTAAGAAGAAGGGGTGAAGTCCCGCCTCGTTGTCTGGGCCAGCCAATGGCCAGCTGGGCCAAAACGGATCTAGAAAGATGGCAATTTACAATTCAAGGACTGACAGGCTTCATTTTACGTTCATGTTAGACTAGGGGAACGCTTTGTCCATATTTTTTACAGTCTATGGTGCAGACTGTGCACACAGGCACACAAATACGCTCTGACAATACTTTTTATCATCATATCACTGTTTCATCACGTCGCGCGAACCAAGGGATAACAGGTACGGTACGGTACGGCACGGTACACACACACGCGCTCCGACACTAAACGGCATGACACACACACACAATCCATGTAGAAATCGTTCAAAACAAGATGGAAATAACAATCCGGACGCCGCCATGTTGCCTCAGAATTCTTTAGGACAGATCCTGTTGTTGTTTCCACACACACACACACACACACACACACAAATACAGATATTTACATTTCATAGCACACTTCATGCACTGCATATATAATCCGGCAGCTGGTAATTAAATTAATTGTTCATCAATTCTTTAAAATGCATTTATCTTGGATCCTTGTCTCAGTTACCATGGCTGCACCACAGAAGGAGACTGCTACAGCCGCCCGCCGCCGTCGTAGGGGAGCGGTGGAGGTGCCCCAGAAAGTCTGTGCGTTTCCCGCGTGTGGTAACCGCATGTCGGGTATGGACGGGCACGCCTTTTGCCTATACTGCCTCGGAGAGAGGCACGCGCGCGAGGCACTCGGCGCGCCGGGCGGCTGCTCTTCGTGCGACGCGGTGGACTACAACACCAAGAAGAGCCGTTTCAAAAGGGTAAAAACTTTCTACAGCCAGGGAACCAACCACCTCACCGCAGCAGACAGAGGGGTACCGTGGCCCACCGCCATGCCACGCCGTTGCGCCAGCGCTTCGGCGCCCCGGGCTTCTTTGGACCACGAACGTGAGGCCTTCCCGGATCGCGAGTCCCAGCCCGTGGTGAGGCCTCAGCAACACACCTCCTCCTCCCAGGCTTCTGCAATGAGGGCTCCCAGCACGGCCCGCAACGGCAAGGCCTCTGAAGCATCATGGTCACTGGCGAGGCCTCGTCAGCTCTCCCGTGAAGCTACCCGGTCATCGGCGAGGCCTCGTCAGCCCGCCCGTGAAGCTACCCGGTCATCGGCGAGGCCTCGTCAGCCCGACTCGACCTATGGTAGCGAACGATCCCTCCGCGGAGCACCCAGGACAACGGTGAGGCCTCGTCAGCCCACCTCGTTCTCGAGTGAACTCGATGCCGACCTGGAGCCCTCGCCAGACAGGATGTCTCTCTCCCGCGAGGTGTCCCTGACTGGCTCCTGGTCTCATCACCCACGGCGACAGTGGGGCGACATGATGGACGAGGAGTTCCCCCTCGATGATGACGACGAACTCCCCTCCTACCAGGAGTTTCCCCGTGAGAACTTCTAGGTGATAGATGAGGCAGCACATCACCCCCCCTTCACCCACCCTCCACTGGCTTCTGGTCAGGTTCTGCATCACCTACATTACAAACTGCTCCTCCTCACCTGCAAATCTCTCCATAACCTAGCCCCACGATATCTGAGAGACCTCGTCAAAGACTACAACCCTGAGTGGAAGCTGAGGTCTTCGGACATGGGGTCCCTCCTCACCATCCATCACGGAAAAAAGCAGACCCTCGGCAATAGAGCCTTCTAAGTGGCAGCCCCTGCCCTTTGGAACTCTCTCTCCCCATGGAGATTCGCCAGACGCCTACTCTACATTGGACTCTGTCAAGTCTGCACTGAAGAGACATTTGTTTACTCAAGCTTTTGACAATTAGTTTGTTTGCTTATTTTTTCGGTATCGTAAAGCGTCCTTTGGTTTCTTGATACCTGCGTACGTATACGTTATTATTATTAATGGGTCCCGGGACACAGGGGTGGTCTTTTAGATGAATCCCGCGGACATTTTATGAGTCCCACTTCAACGAAGTTACCAGTCATATTTTGTAATTTTTTACAAAGTGCAGCGTTTAACTCCAATTATAATATTATAGTTATATTCATGTAGAAATTCATTCATTCATGTAGCCTGTCTGAAAGAAATAAAAACAATTCCAAATCTGACACCTTGAATATTTGCTAAGTATTATGCAAACGCCAACAGTGCAAAGTATATGTATTATAGGCAGGTTGTTTGAAGCATTCCCTGGGTGGTCTGTATATTGAGACACATACACACAGCCCCCCTCTTCCATATAGAGAGAAATGTTATTTTTCCCGCCCGGCTCGTGTGGTCTGGCGTACTTTCTGACCCGTGTTGAGATCGCCAATTAGGCAACACTGGTAGTTTGCGGCAGTAGGCTAACCATTGTAGGCACTACTAGACAGACTCCTCTGTAGCAACGTTGTGTGTGTGTGTGTGTGTGACTGTGTGTGTGTGTGACTGTGTGTGTGTGTGTGTGTGTGTACACTGCGCTGAGGCTACTCGCCTCAGCTTAGCTCCTCTCTGCTTCGCTCATCTGTTATACTCAAACAAGTGACCCTAAAGAATTTGGTCAAAATGGCAGTGTCCATATATGGAGCTGGCTTGTTCTAGCATCATTCTGACGTCTGCATAGACTCCATATTTGGACATGCCTGACAAAGAAACTCCATACTCCATATATGGGCATAAAAGGGACACAGACATAATATTTGACTGGCACTCGTGGAAGAATGAATTAATTACGGTAATACGTGGCAGTGAATGTGTTGTACAGTCTTTTCTCAGTGATAGACTTACTGTATAACATTTTTAAATGAAACCGTTTCCTCTCTGCTTTTCTGCATTTCCATCTTTCCAGCTGCAAGTTGAGCCCTACCCTGTGATTTAACGGTATGACTAACTGGCTTTACAGGTGCAGACGGTCCCGAGGGACTCTCTGCTGGTCCCGATCACCTCTGGGGGGCACTCTTTTCCCAAAAGAGCGGACATGACACTCTGGGTCGGTACACTGTTAACCACGTAAGCTAGGGTGGACCCGGGTCACAGAACAGACTGGTCTAAACCACATCAGAACTCTCCTCTCTCTATCATCATCCTGAGCTTACTTAGTCTCAGTAGTCCCCTAAAGAGTAAACGCTGCCCCCACTCAAAGAATGCTCCTTCATGTTCTGTTTGACCTGGGTCTGCTAGTATAGTGCTGCAGTTGCCCTGTAACTGCTGATCTGGTATCGGAGATATAACGGTTGCCCTGCTCAGCGAACAAAACCGCCGTAGGGGGTTTTCCCTCTGACTCCAGATCAGTCATTAGACTCTAATGACTACAGTAATTGCCTCTAATGATTAGAGGCAACTTCTCTGTATATTCGTGTGTATAATCTCTTATCTAGTCTTTGTGGAGAGGTACCGTAGAATTGCGTTTTATAGTGTGGACCATCCTGCAAATTATAGCCTATAATATATATATATATATATATAAGCATTTAATGTCGTCACGTGACATGATTCAACAATATGCACAGTCGCCTGTGGCATTTACCATCCATCTTTTTTCACTAGGTACAGTAGAGTGGGCAAAGGCCTATGCCTCGTCAACTTCCTGCTATTCTTCCAGCCACGCAGACATATAGCCAATTACAAAGCTTTAATCATTTTTGTAAGTAAAGTTGGCTGGTTTAAACAGTGACCGTGGCTGCCACATTTTGACATGCTTGCTCCAATCCCTGTGGCCGGGATGGACGGGGAGGTTCAACCCAGGCCCTGGTAGTTTGTAATGTTTGACTAGGAATGTATGCGTATTCTGACTCCTGGAAAAGTGTAATACTCTAAATGGCACTGATTTACTCAGACTGTAAGAGCACATTCTATGGTACCTCCCCATTCACTCCCTTGTAGTTATCGGGCCGTGTTCTTGATCTCAACATAATCTCCACAATGATTTCATATACATTTCCATCTCAACACGTCACTTCTACTGCAATGTGTTCAATCTGTACTAAAACGGCAGTGTAATTATACTGCGGTTGTTGGTGTTTTTTGGAACATTGTGATCTGGGATGAACTGGGATGAATCCCTACATGTTTGACCATGGTTTGTTTTTTCAGTGCCCGAGAGAAACATTCCAAGACATTCTGGGGAAGAGAAGAAATAGGATGCTGAAGTTTAGAACAAGCCTTGCTGGAATAAAATGCAAATATTTGATTTATACAACACCAGAATGCCTTGTTTATGCAGCTGTCTGGAAGATCTTCCACTTTAAAGATCATAGTCTCACAACTTGGAAACCACAACAAGGACGCTGCGATGTATTTGTGTGTGTGTGTTTGTTCTATCTACACTGTTGGCGTAGTGTTTTGTAGCGCATTGACGTGCTCGGCGAGACTCCTCCTCGTAACGCTCCAGTAATTGGATGTCAGATTACTGGCCGCGGTTTTTACTGTTTGGGAATGGATCTCGGCCTCTTTTCAAGGTTGGAGCCCAACAGCATTAGATGTGCTGTTCCTGAGGCTACGTAGCTTAGACAGCGCATCAGGTGAATCAGGGGGTTGTGGTGTAGGATCAGTGAGACCCTGTTGTTGTGATTTACACAGTTGGACTCCTGTGGTTTGATTTCTCTCCAGGGTATGAGTAGATTATTTTGCTCAGAGCGAGATGCCTGGTAAGCACTGCTTTGGGTGCAACCAGGCATAGAATTAACACCAGCCAAATGCCAGTAGACTTCTTCCACCAGCCTTAGCTTACTGGGGCTTAAGGTATTGTGCCAGTGTTGCTTTGATGTATTTCGGCATAGTATTTGCTCTGTTTGGAAATATTCTCTCGTTACCTATAGTTCCGTCGACGGTAGAAGAAAGACGGCATACAGAGGAATTGTATCTTAAACAAATTAAGGCTTTCAATTTAATAATTTCCATTTAATTGTAAATGGAGTGGGTGGATTTTTTTCCCCACACGTGCTGTGTCCCTAACTCCTTCCCCGGGTGAGGTAACCCGAGAGACGGCGCGAAAAGCATTTCTAATGCACCCAGCACCTTGCCCTCCGACCCCTCGGCCCCCTCCCTCTGTCTGCCACTTTGTCAAGCCTCATAAAGATGCCACCCGGTCGTGTGTGGGAGAAGAGTGGAGGGGGATAAAGTGTCTGATGGATATTCCTGCAGGCACACTTTTCCACACTTGAGACTTACACCGATTTTCTTTTTGTCGTTGTTTTCAGAACCAGGCCACAAGAATTCCCCTACCGTCACGGACACGGTGGATTAAGAAACGGAGCCGCAATCGGTACTTGAGGGTTTTGACCTGTGACAGGTCACATGAGGAAAAGGCTACTAGCTAGTCGAGCAAATGGCAAAAGAAGCAGAGTAAACGAGTGCCAAGTAGGGAGCAGAAATCAGGGACATTGGAGGGAGAGAGTCGTCGGTTCGGTGGATGAGTGCGGAATTTACAGGCATTTTAGCAGTTGTTTGGACAGCACTCGAGGGTTATCATTTGGACCGTGGCACATAATAGCTGACCACCTGTTTCAAGATTGCTCCAGATGTTCACTGGTGCAGGAGATGTGTAATCACACACTAGATAAACACACACTCACTTTCACCAAGTCACTAACCAGCCTCTCACACATCACACACATCTTTCTGACATATTAATGATGGTGGTGGTGTGGTGTTCTGGGTGTATTCCCTCCAGGTATTCTTCCTTTATTTTTCTAGCCTTCCAGCTTGATGTGTTTACTCCCATTTCCCCCACCCCCCCTTTTCTACACCTCAGTCATTGTCTCAATTCTGATTATGTCTCATGTCTTCTCTGTTCCCCAGATAAAGTTCCAGGGCTGTCGCGGGACGGCTCGCCTCAGAGCACAACGTCAAACAAGGTGAGCCGTACAGTGAAGGAGTTTGGGCTAAATCACAATGGATTGCCGGTTTCATTGAAAGCCCTATTTTATAGCCGATCTACAGTACATGTTCACAATGCGTCACAATTTTGGAAAATGTTGAACCGGTCCAGGGTTAATGTTTTAATACCCCCCCAAAAGTGTTTTTATTACAGAAAGATGTGGCATTTTAACCAGACAGGTTAAATGTCGCGTGTCTCTTCAATTTCTTAATTTCCCGAAGCCTGTTAATACAATTTAATATAACAATATAA
This sequence comes from Protomyctophum bolini, assembly GCF_963924005.1. Lineage (NCBI taxonomy): Eukaryota > Metazoa > Chordata > Actinopteri > Myctophiformes > Myctophidae > Protomyctophum > Protomyctophum bolini. The sequence goes on along the minus strand of NC_137884.1, from coordinate 9,905,688 downwards.
TTTCAGAATTAAACTGGCATCAGTGAGGGTATTCAACGTAGAGAAATGTTACTTCACTCAACCATATGAATACTCACAAGGGGCATACTACACACACATGGCGCCAGGCCAAGAATGTAATTATTTTAGGGGCAAGGCCACTTGGCCTTTCATTATGTAAATCTTCTGAGGGCACAAAGGTCAAATGCCAGGGCAGCAAGGCCATCAAGTAAAACAATAATTTAAACCTATTAAACCCTATAGACTTAGTAAACTGGACCTCAGTTTGCTCTGTACTTACTTACTTGAGCCACTTTTTCGCTCTAGTCTACACCGAGTTCCCCCCAGATTATGGATGCTGGGATCCAAGTGAATAAATCCGCCGAAATAATGAAACGATAGTTCAGGATAATTGTATTTTTTAGTATAACTGTCTGTGGAAAAAATGTAATAAATTCATACATGCTCACTCTGGAACTGATCAGTGTCACTGGACCGCATTGGAGATGGGTTTAGAATTCATAATCTGAACAAATGACGATGGTGTCCAAAACCTAAACCTTTAGTCGACTAAATCTACAGTTTATTTAGTCGACTAAAATGTACCTTGGCCGGCTGGGATGGCATTGAAATGTCTGATTTATAGACGGCTGTGTGCCGAAAATAACAGATCTAGAAGTTCACAACATGTCACGCTGCGACACGTGAGCTTGTAGATTCTATTTTTGGAGAGTGACAACTGCACTACATTGTCTCTTCTCCACTAGTCCCTCCCTAACATTTTAGTCTAGTTTTTCTTTTAATAATTCATATAATTGTCAATATGTTTTGTCATAGTTTTAGACATCATAGCTTAGTTTTTATTTTGTTTTCGTCAGGGAAAAAGCTTAGTCCACAGTGCAGTATGATACTGTATTACTATATAATAATGGCACAACAAGGCAAACTGAGGGGGCACGGCAGCCATGGCCTTCATGGCCTCCATGAAATTCCTCCTCTGACTGGCGCACAAAGCACTACTGCGGGAGCTCAGATGATATCCTCTTACCAAGGCCCCTACCTGTTGAACCGTGTCAAATGTCCAGCTACAGAGTGAAGTGCCGCTCGCCTCGTATCAATTGAAACCCAAGTTCTTCCAAGTGCCAGGCAGTTTAGCTGACTCAGCTCCACAATGCATGTCTATTCCACAGTCTATCCCAAGGTGTAAGCATGTACTCGATCTCTGTCGCTGTATGTCAGAATGCATCTGGAAGTCCTTAAATTCGCCCTCTCTCATACATGTCTGCGTGCTTAGTCCCGCCGAAGTGTGTTAATGGCTTCTAAAGTGGCCCTCGCGCGTAGCATGAAAGGCAGCAGCGCCGAGCCTTGTTTACCTGAAGTGTAAGCAGACTTCAATCACTAGCAGGCAGTAATGGGGGGGCCAAAGGGGAGGCTGAGGCTCGACTTACACACACAGGAGCGAGCTCCCGTAAGTAATTTTTGCAGTGCAAAAGTGTAAAAATGCATTTTTCCCCCCAATAATTTATTGTAAACACACAGATCTAGATTCGACAGCATGTGCTGAATACAAACTTCACAGGTCTGTCCGCAGGTTTACTACATAAGTGTGAAATGTTTGAAACAGATGTAGAAAATGTATTTCAAAGTTTAATGCCTCCAAAACATGGGGAAAATATGGACATATTTCTCTTCTGTATACTGTGGTCATAGATCCATTCAACAGCTTACTTAAGAAGACATACCTGACCTTGACAGTGCATCGTGAAAATCTGGTAGAAAGTCGTTGCCTCGCCAAATTTGTCATGTCATCATGTTTTACTAAACGCCAACCAAGACGGTTAAGAAATTGACGTTAAATTAAAAAAAAAAGTTATAATTTATTGTATGATATATGTGGCAGGACTTTCAAATGACAAAAGGTGTAGCAGCAGTAGCCCTGCATGTGGTAGTAGAGCAGTGTAAACAGACCAGTCGCCCCTGGACTCGCCTGTGGCTAGGGATACTGTGTCTGACGAGGGCCACCCAGTGTGTGAGAAGGGGCTAACAACTCATTAGCTCGACTCATAACTTTATCGCAGGATCTTAAGCCTCCTGAGCTAAAGGGAGCTCCCTGCGGACCACGTTGGGGGGGATGTGTGTGCGCGGGTCATTGGGGCTGAACAACCGTTCTCCTTCTTTACTCTGGAAGAGTGAGCAGGGCTGTTCTCATTTCATGTCGTCAGCGTCACGGCAAATAGTAGAGCTGTTTACCAGAGACAACTTGAAGTCTCTTCATTCTTCATTCTTATTCTCGGTGGCATTGGTGCAATGCCACGCAATGGAAACTAATTCCTTAACCCATTCAGGCCTGATGTCGAGAAAATGGCAGACCTACAGTGGCGCGCTATGATCTTGTAGATCTGCTATTTTTCAATAGCTAAATTATAACAATGTTTAAAACACCAAAAGGGGTTCCCGCCAAAAATGGGTTAAATCTGGAACTTATTTGACACTGTTGTCACTTAGGACAACTACTGGTTTGACTGTGAAGTGCATAAGCGCAGCATCTCATAGAAATCTGGTCTAAAATGCAGGGGACCCTGTTTTGAATCCCGGGTAGGACATCAAAGTTATCGATAGCAGCTTTAACATGCATAAAACATAATAAATTGCACTGACTGGATCTCTCATTTAGTGCATGATGGTATACATAGCACATTGTGATGATTTCAGCAGTAGTGGTTGAACAGACACAAGAGGTAGGAATAAGTTACTTGTTTGCTTTCTAGGTCTGATCTGAATGTAGTTGTGAGGGGGGAGGAGGGGGTTATTCATCTGTTTTCACTTCCAAGCAGAAGCCTGCTTTTATCATATCATTAGCATCCCTCAGATCCTCCCGGCGACGTCTTGGTAGTGACTTAAAAGTCGCTATGCTTCTAATTCTGCCTGTGTTTGTAAATGTTTGTTGTATACTCTGCGGATCATCCTCTTAAGCAAAGCAGGGGACACACTGATGGTTGATGAATCCAACCACATGCTCTCTACACCAGAGATCTCGCGCGCGCGCGCACACACACACACACACACACACACACACACACACACAGACACAGCTTCTTCCTCACTTTCCAACGTCCCCCACCCCCCTATCAACCGCTGTGATGAAAGTGATTTTTAGTGGGTCCACCGAACCTACATACTGTAGTACATAAACACACACACACAAATTGCTGCCGTTTGATCAAGTTGGCGGTGCAGTGTCGTCGTGCCCTGCTCTCGGGGCGCAAACCCATAACCTTGGCCAATATGAAAGGACGAGGTTGTGCCCCGCATAAAGCCAACTCCATAATGGTGCCCGGCTGCTGCCTGCCTGCTATGGAGATTCAACAAATGTGCACATTAGAGACAGACAGAGGAGCTGGCTGGGTGGTTGTTTAGTCCCAGTGTGGTTTACCTTATTACTAATACTAACGAACCAAACGGCACTGGCCTTTCTATACTTAACGGTAACGCTTCAATATATCCGGTTTTCCAGTCAAACACTGAAAAGTGGCAACACATTTTCTATTCTGTCATTCAGTTTGAAAGTGGGGCCAGTTCTGTTTGAATCCTTTACCGGCCTGCTTGTAGTTGTTCTTTGTTACCCAGCTAAACTGTGCACCAAATGTAGTGGAAATAATGACCATGTGTTGCCAGTATGGCAGGGGTGCAGTGCATTTGGGCCTTGGAATCCAACTTTCCATTTGAATAGAGATCTGATTTCCAATAGCTTAGGATTGGCATCAGTTCACCTTTTTAGCCTAGTGCGGAACAAAATACATCTTCCAAGTGTATACTGTTCGGTATGTGTTTATAGAGCGGGACATCCTTTTAAGCCTATGTAGCCAGAGTCCATTGAGCTGAGGAGGTTAAAGTATCGGACACAGATATTTGCATTCCAGATAAGCCAAAGTAAAACAAAGGACTCCACCATCCAGATCTTCTGTATGTACACAAAGGCCCGTCTCCCAAGGATCGCCTCTGGCGGAGGGAGATGGAAGCAGAAATGATTGGATGACGCCGCCTAAGTTTGCGTGTTTATTTCAGGCCACGCTGGGCCTTTCTATAGCCCCCCCCCCCCTTCCATCTCCCTGTGGTCCCTAACTTAGTGACGTGGTCCGTTTCCTCCACATGTATGAGCGGAGTTGGTCACGGTTGACTTAGTTCTACTCCTGGGACACTGAAGCCCTAATAGACTCATCAGGAAGCTGGAAGGAGAAGTTGTGTTCGGTCATCCAAGTTGGCCTCATTTCACCCGCGCCCCACCCCCCAAGCGCGCGACTGCCGCATTCTGCTGTTCATTACTCCAGGACACTGGAGCAGGGTTTCCCAACCAGTGGCCCAGGGGTTGTCCAACGTTAACGGGGGCAACAGACAACTTTTAACACTTTGAGGGCTTTACATTAAACGATGACATATACCCAGGCTGCCGGGATTCTTTAACCCATTTAGGACTGACCTCAAAATTAAAAAAAAATCTTCTAAATCCTTTCAGTTTTCTGAAATAAATATTTGCAAAAGAACAAGCAGTAGGGGCTCGCAAAGACCAGTCAAAACCACCGTTCACTTGCATTGAACTAATTTTCCCAGAAGCCCCTGCAGCCCAGTGCACGGGTCGATTTCCAGTTTCGTCGTCATCATAACGCGACGACCTCGCCAATAGGTCCGCGACAAATATGCTATTTATTTTTAATTATTAAAAAATGGTGAATTAAACACAATATAAAACAAATAGAGGGTTTAGCCTATTAAGCAGGGGAAGAAGTTAACCACTTTCAACCTGGCGTCCCTATTTTAGGCATCTCATTATAGGCAAGAATTTTCGAAAATGGCGAGAATAGCCGATCTTCAAGCTTACAATTGCAGATGCACGATTATCGGTCATCGCTATCTGCAATTTTGGCATTAAAATAAGCTACTATGTGTGGGTGGGTGGCTGGGGCGGCTCGCCAGAATCGGAAACACAATGGATGCGCGGCTGCATATTTCAAAATATAGGCGCTAAAGTACAGCAGATATGGCTGATTTTACTCTGAAAAGCCTTCCATTCTTACCATGTGCTGGTCACGCTAAAGTAGAAGCGTTAATATTCCAAACGAGAGGCATGCTGAAGTCCGAACAGAAGACCAGAACCCATCTGGTCAAAACCATGGCGAGTTCCCTAGATTAGGAGATACGAGGCGGGCCATTATTTTAGAGCCGCAAACAAGGAAGTGAACGGCAGTGCGCATCCGAGAATCAACAAGGAGTACATTTTTATATAAAGTAAAAAGACCAAAGGACGCCTATACACGTCCTTAGGACCCCATGGTTTTGATATAAAATACGTGTATATAGACATCATTAGCAAAACTTGTGTTAAGAGCACTTCAGGGCTGCAAGTCTTCTCTTCTTCCCTCTCCGTTTCACTCTTCTCTTACACAATAAAACACGTTATGTACTTTTCTCTCCCCTCAGGAGGAGATCCATCCCTTGGAAAGTGAGAGAGAAGAGCCGCTCGCCCCTCCAGTCCCAGAGGAGAGCCACAAGTCTCCAGATGACTTCCAGGAGAGACGGGCCAAGGCCATCACAGCCAAGGCCCAGGAGATTGAGAAGGTGCTTTTTCAATCCATCTTATCCATGATTAGCCAATAATTGATCCATTTTACATTTTTAGGTGTTTTTTGCTAACCAACAGAAACACCTGCTTAGTGCTTACACCCTACCAGGACAGGAATCTAACTCTCCTGTCCATAAGCTAGCAACGGATACGTCCCAAAGATGTCCCGACTGTTATCATTTCACCAGCCCACTAGGTTTTTTAAATGGCACAGATCTAAAGCAAGAGAACTGTGACTGCCTCGCTTTTCTCCTCTACGGAGCCACTTTGCAAGGTAATCAGACAGAATTGGGAGTAGGGCTGTAGGATATGACTTCAAATCAATCATGATTATTTTTTGAAAATGTCAGATGTACCTCAACAAACTCACAATGTGTCGCGATGCGTTGTGAGCTTTTCTATTTTTTTGAGGTGCTTTTGAATGGTACATTTTTTCAGTTTTGTTGCTGGGGTGCTAGTCAGGGCGGGGCCTGACAATAATATAGTATTTAATAACAGAATCAAACCCTACAAACGGTGCATGTACCCTCACATGAACCCTTACAAATGTAGAAGCAGAAATTGTCTAAATTTGTCAATAAACCAACCCTTAAATGCACAGTAGGAAATCGCAACAATAATAAATAGACACAACACAGTATTTCAAGTTCAGTTTTCTTATATTGAAAAAAGTAGAGCAAGGGATGCAGTTCAGAACAAAATAATCCAGAATCCACTGGAGCTAACTACAGCACAACTCTCCTCTCTTCCGACTCACTGCACCTCCATTCATAAAAACGTAACGCTCCGTGCGTTGCTTGCCTCGAGTGCGAGAGTGGTTCTTAGTGGTTCAGACAATGGAGAGGTGTGTGTGTATGGGCGTGCATGTGTTTAGTTTAACTGACAGGTTCAAGGTTGCTGTTAGAAATTATGGTGGCTCCAAACGGATCGCCACAGTGTAAACACAAACTTTGTCCTAAAAATGCCATTGATAATGAATGGCCAGTTTTTTTGGTAAACGCACACATTAAAAGACTTATGATTGGCCAGAATGAGATGATGTATGATGACGTATGATCATAAGAGCGCCTCTCACTTCACACAGGTGTAAAGTAGAATACAGGGTTGATGAGTCAGACTAATGAACTTGCTTCTCAATTAATCGATTAACCTACATACAGTACATGAGCAAGATTAAGTGGGGGCCGCACGTAATTCCTCTCCCGTGCTTGCGTTTATGGTTAGGTTAGGGTTTGAGTTAGGTTGTCGTTTGTCTGACCTATGACTAGTCTGAACTAAGTACTGTACCCAGATTAAGTCTGTTCTTCTAAATATTGGTTTTGATATATTTTCAGCTAATTTCCCAGCCCTAATTAGAACATCCTTCTCTCATCTCCTCATTGTATCTTAATGGCCATTCTAGCTGTTAAAATAATGGATGCTTTAGTTTAGTTTAGAGAATTGCATGCATTCGCCTACCAGTGTGGGCTGTGGACATAAACCCTAATTTCCCATCCTGTAGTGTAGTAAGTCTTAGCAGCCACAGGCTACATTCACTAGTGTACTGCTGGTGCCTGGTGTTAATTTTCCCCTCCCTGACTGGCTTTTCTGTAACCGCCCATTATGTCCCTATGCCAGTTTAATAACCTGCATAGCTTACCCACCACAACCCTGCCCCAGGTCTTACCCACTACTTATAGCTACAGTACACACACACGCACAGGCACATACATTACACAACACATGTATAATTATATTTAGTAAATATCACACGCAAACTCATGCAATCTGGTACACACGCACGCGCACATACCCTTGTGCGAATACTTGGATTCACATATTGGGAATCTTTATTCCATGCATGGAATGTGCGGGGACTTAAAGTGATGATGGTTGTAATAAGCACTGGGGGGGGGGGGGACAGCGCAAGACATGCGGTACAATAGACTATTGTCATAATGCACCACATCGAACACGGCACCATAAATACACCCACACTGTACCGGGGAACAAGAACACAATGCACCAACACACAAATCCTCAACACGCCTTTTCAATTTGAGAATGAAAGCCCTAGCAAAGCACCGGTTTGCCTGTCCAGTAAACCGGTGGGGGGGGGGGGGGGTTGTGTGTTAGCAATGATGAAACCACCTCGAGGCCCTTGGTTTACTCTGCTCTGCTCTGCTCAGTGATCTAATGAAGGCCATGCCTGCATCACTGGGCCCTACCGCTGCTTAACTGGGGTCATAAAATGTGAGCCAGCTCTGCCCTGGAGCACACTCGGGGCCCTCACATAGAGCTGCGCCACAGAGCCCTCTGTGTCTATTATGGCAACCTGCTGACACTGCAGCTTTTGGCCTGTTTACTAGCCCGTCTCTCTCCCCAGTCGCTTGTCTCCCTTTTGCCTTGTAGTCATCTCCCTGTCTGTCTCTGCCTTAACTGTACTGTACATCCCTGCCGTACCGAGCGAGCTTTCTCCTCATCTCTTTTGTCTGTCTATCCTTTCTTTGACTTTGTTCCACTATCATTTTATAAGCCATCCTGCAGAATGTGCAGAAAGCATTTTCTCTCTTCCTCAGTCTTTTTTAGGCTCAGGCTAAGAAGTATCCAATACATATGGTGAATACATTTGAGTACTTCGTACTACGTTCAGGAACTACACTAATTCTGCCAATCTGGGGAAATGTCATGATTGGTGTTTGTTTCCCAGCTGGATTTGCATGGCACATATACTTCGGTCCCGTTTAGACTGGCAGCTCAAATCTGATTTGTGGTCTATCCAGATTGGAGTCACATTGTTTTTATGCAGTCTGAACAGAAAAGAAAAAAACCAAAACATGATTTGAACTGATTTTAGTGAACCAGATTTGTGTCACATTCCATAGCCTTGTTCAGACTGCATAAAACCAATCTGATTCCAATCTTGATGGCAAAATCAGATTTGGGCTGCCAGTCTGAACAGGGCCTATGTGACAACCAAACCTTGTCTCATTTTCTCTGGGCTCAATGAAGTATATATATATATATTCTCCAAAAGATATTATTACATTTTCTCCACCAGAGAGAGACAGTTTTGCACTCTGTCCGTCCGTCTGTCTGTGTGTGTGTGTGTGTGTGTGTGTGTGTGTGTGTGGGTGTATGTCCGTCCGTCCGTCCGTCCGTTACCAGCTAATCTCCGGCACCGTTGGCCCCATCCATGCCAAACTGTGCACACACACTCCCTGGATGCCAATGACGAACCTCTGACCCAAATATCCAGCAACGGTCTGTTATAGTGCCACCATGAGACTGAATTTGGCAAAACCAGGGGGGCAGTCAGACAGATATTTTGTGAAGCCACTAAGGAAATCGGGATTTCCTGAAAGTTCATATAATGGCCTGTTGTGGTGCTGTCATTGGGCCCAAAAAAACCCATAGCCCCATAGAAGTCCATGTATTTGGGCCTATGGGTCTATGGGCAAAACACATTTCTGTAGATTACTCGTACACATTTTATCCATTTAGTACATAATGTTGCAAATCATGAACGCAGTGAAACTGCACCTGAGGAAGCAATGCCACTTGACATTTTTCAAATCAGCCTCATGGTGGCGCTATAACAGGCCACGTCACATCTTTACATGCACCGATCTGCATATGCACAAAACGTGTGCACACTCCCTACAGCCCAAGGAAAAACATCTGGCCTGCATTTTTCAATTCTGCCTTTTCGCGCCACCAGGAGGCCCATTTATGTGCAACACACTTTTTTTATATTAAGATTAATATAAAATCTCAAATCTCAATCCTGGTGGAGACCTGTGCCCCGAGGGGCACTTTTTCTACTTTAATTTAGATTAAACCGTGACAACAATGGCTTCCTTTATAGAATGCTAACTTTCCAGCAACACAAAGCCTGAAGTTTCTATTAGCTTGGATTCCTCATCGATGATGTCACTGGTAGACAGGTTTATGAACTGCCCGCAGCCCTTTTCTGAGACAGAAATGGTATCATATTAGCATTAGCATTAGTAAGGACCAATTATATGAACATAGGTTGAAAATGGGAGAAGTAGTCATTTACCTCCAGTTCTCAAAATCTACTACGCAGCACTCCTAAACATTAACCATATACCCATCGACGTAGGTCACACATTGAAGTTCAGCAATATCTTCTCCAAACTACAAAGCATACACAGACACAAGCTTGTGGAGCCTTACGCTCCATATCTCCTATACATCAGAGCCAGCTGTCTTTCCCTGTACCACATTTCACTAATGTGTACTTTCCATCATCTGCTAGCCAACAGAATACACAGCACTGTAGCCAGAGTATGCAGTGCTGTGTGAGTGTTTCGCTGTGTGTTTGTATAGCTAAGTGAACCTGGCCCGTTGTAATTCAACCTGAGCTCCGTTCTCACTGACAGAGTTGACTCTGGCTGTGGGCACATTCTGACCGCTTGTAGTGAGCGACAAGTAACCAGAGGCACAAGATGGGGATTAGGTAGTAGGTACTATTCATTACAGTGTCACGGTTATGCGATACAAATCGGATTTCATTGCACTCGTGAAACAGTGTAAATATTGTGGTTGTTATAGTCGGGCACTACGTGTTTGTCAGAGACGATACAGCTAAGTGAGCCATCCAACGGTCCATCTGTGATCGGTGTAGCAGGCGGCCACTAGAAAGTTCATGAGTCTTGACTCCTGTGACATCATCCATCAGCGGTCTATCATCAACCAAGTTCCTGAGAAAACAGATGTCCCCCGTATACTCTCATTATAACCACTTAAGCCCTATATAAATGATTTTGTCGAATGACAAATTGTGAAAATAGTCAATCTATCTGCTATCTTTGCTATTTTTTAAAATATGCCCGAAATAGGCATGCCAAGGTTAATGTGGTTAGGTGGAGCTGGGTGAGATGTCAGATCTGACATCTTAGAGTTGCTCTACTTTCATTCACCCCTGTCCTTCGCATACCGTCCACACAGGCTACATTCAGATTTTCATTTATTAACTAATAATTGTATATTTCATTTAACCCATTTAGGCCTGACCTCAAAATTAAAAAAATAATCTTCTAAATCCTCCAGTTTTCTGAAATAAATATTTTCACGATTTTTCAAAAATAGCAGACCTACAAGCTCGCTATGAGCTTGTAGATCTGCTATTTTTTCAATAGCTAAAGCACAACATAATGCTAACACCAAAAGGGGTTCCCGCCCCAAAATGGGTTAAAGAAAGCTTAATTGAATTAATGAAGACTTATGTGAAAGTAGTGAAATGTCCACAGGTTTATGCTTGATGTAAAGCCGGATCATCAGCAGACCTAAGCTACGTCATGCCCTAACCACCCAGGTTCAAGGACAGGTCCTTTCCTTCCTGATTGGATAATAACAGGGGAGGGGTTTCAGGAAGTGCGTTTGAATACAGGAAGTACAGTTTCAGCACATTGTTATCACAGAGGACTGACTTTCCCCCGCATTCGGGGCAATTGTTGTGAGCTGCTGTGATTGGATACTTCCTCTGAGGAGTTGAGTAGGTGAACTGTCATCGATGGGCAGCTTCTAAAGAACATTCATCAAAAAGATGATAAATGGAATGTTGTTAAGCTGCTAAATTTGACCTGAACATGATTTTACCTAATTTTGGGCGGGAACTCCTTTTGGTGTTAGCATTATGTTATGCTTTAGCTATTGAAAAATAGCAGACCTACAAGCTCATAGCGCGCCACCGAGTGGCGCGCTACGAGCGGCGCGCTACGAGCTTGTAGGTCTGCTATTTTTGAAAAATGAACGACTGACATAGAAACATAGCTTTTTCAGAAAACTGTCAGGATGTAGAAGACATTTTTAGAATCTGATCTCAGGCCTAAATGGGTTAAAACAATATCCAGATTATTTTTTGCCTCGATTACGATTAAAGCGATATCTGCTATTCGCAATTTTTGTATGCCCCTGTCAAAGATTTGATGTGTGATTTAGTAGGTGGGGAGAGAGGGTGAGCCAACTGACCACTGGGAAGAGATACTAGTCTTTGTAGTAGCCACAGTAATTATGCAGTGGTCATGGGTGGTGTGAACTGTGAAGAGATATGAAGGAGAGGCACAGAAGTCAGGAGTGTGGTAAAGGGGGAGACATTGAGGAAACCTATAGAGATAGGTTGGATTTGCGTAGAGGGAGCAAAGAGTGTGAGGAAAGACCTAACAGGCATAGAGAGTGAGAAAGAAATATACTGACTTAATGAGCAGTAGTTTTGCCTTAGGATGAGTCTATGACCGAAATGGTGAATGCATAGAAAGGAATAGATAATGTGGGAAAGAGACTGAGAGAAAGCCATATTGCAACATATCTGGTTGGGTGAGGGATCGAGTGAGAGGAGTTGGAGAGAGACTGGAGCAAGGGAAATGGGGCATGAGGGGAAAAAACCATGCAGCCAAAAAGAGTGAAAGGTAATGTCAAAGCAGGCTAGAGACACCGGGGGAGAGAGAGAAAGGGAGAGAAGAAAGATGAGTTGTGTCGTGGAGTATTTGGCGTGTGTCCCAGAGGCCTGTAAGTGAGTCTGTCCCGACTGGAGTTGACAAGAGTTCACATAAGCCATGTCATGATGCAACGCGTCGAGCTTAAAAATAGCCACTCACTCGTGACTCACTTATTTTCCCTTGCTTTATGGAGAAAACCAACTGCAGAGATCGAATCCACCGTATTGCATCTGGCTTTGTCGAACGTCTATACTTCATACGAACACAGTTGTTTATGTTCAGGCCAGGGGGAGTGAAGTAATAACTCACTTGGTTAAAGATGTAGACGGTTACTACGCTAATCGTAATGCCCACCAAGCGCATTCTGATTATTTTATGTATTTATTTTTATAGTGCACACACCGCTGAACTATTAGTATTTTTCTCCCTCTTCCTTGAACTGCACCTGGAATCATCAAGTTCCCTAAAGTGCCGTAATATCCTACTAATAATTCTCTTACACTAAAATTGTCTGAAAGGGAGTTTATTTATGCATGCATTCATTCAAAGATTAGATCCACCATCTGGCAAAAGTAATACCTGTTCCTTCAATGTGATTAATATCTCTAAATCCCAACAAATTATGGTGCTTTCCCCCCCCTTTTTTTTCCTTTTTTGGAAAGTAACTCAACTCTTGATTGACAAAATAATGATAGTCTGAATCCTCCTATATTGAATGTGGAGCTCCAGGTAATAAATTCCTTCCTCCCAAACGGATACATGGCGTTTTTGAATGGAACTTGTCATATTATACAAGTGATTCATATTGAGAGCATATTAAATTACTCGCCTACTTCTATTAATGCTAATAATAGTTTTTAAAATCCACGTGGGAAAGTGCGTTCCGGAGTGAGAAGTACGTTATTGAGAAATCAGTGTGGGAAGGGAACACGTCCTGAGCGTGACCCTGGGGGGGCTACTGGCTACATGTGTTTTTAATTACACTACACAAATGGCAACTGTAAGAAAAACAAAAAGAGACGAAATGTAAATATCATTTGAGCGTTGTTTTGCGCTTTCCCCCCTGCGGTACGCTCTCTTGCCCTATGCCTTGTCGGTGCATGTTTTGTAGCTGCAGGTAAAAGACAGTCAATCAAAAACGGGAGTTAAAAGTTGTTGAATAAGTGTTCAAATCAGAATTTGTTTAATCTCGACTTATAATATCTGTTCATTCAAAACTACAACATTGAAAGAATTGAGAGATATAATAATTGTTGTTGTACTAAGTCTTGTTTTTCAGTCAACCCCCCAAAAAAAAACAAATGTGTCCATATGGAACGTACCACTCAAAAAGTAATGCTTCAGGGCCCTAGCACCAGAGGATATTTTGGAACAAATAAACTAAATGTAAAATACATAAATAATTTCCAGTACCAATGCCATTTTACAGAGATGTGTTTAAAGATGTATAGATGTATATGGATAGATTATATAACAAATTATTTGTTTAATTGAAAACGTTAAAAATAGTTTTCTGCAAAGCCTACAGTCAACAGGCAAAATTTCAACTGCATTGTTTGTGTCAGCCTATGGACTCCACTGTTTTATGAGGCTGGGTGTGAAATAACACCTCCTCTACTAGATTCCAACACCTCTCTCTCTCATTGTGCCTCCCAGCACCTGTCACAAACGTTAAATGCCCCCAGTAAAAAATGTTTTTTATTGGTTCTTGGGTCAGCCTGGCCAATGACGAGCCATTTTTTTTTGTTTATCTGGTTGGCACAGTGTTGCATCTTAACACCAGAGTGACTGCTGATAGCAGGGTATTTGCACCTAAATGTCAGGTAAAGCAGGAAGGAAGTGTGGTTTCACCTCGGTCTTCAGAACCCCTTCTCTGCTACATTATGACCTTGGACTATTGGCACTTTGAAATCTACAAACGGCCAGCTTGCTTTTACACCGTAGAGGTCAGCCGGCCATCCATCCACAGCTAATCTCATGAACAGATTTTCTATGTGTAAATATTTAATTAACTCAGATCCACTATCCCGCCATCCTTCCACATTTGGGCAAATCATCAATATGTGTCAAGAGTTGAAAAGGGAAGCCACACCATTATTAGACCCCAATCTTGTTTTTTTCCTAAACGTATATCCCATTTTAAAAGTGCCATTCAAACTGTTGTTTTTACCATGTTCATGTAAAGTTGACAGGTGGTCTACATTCACCAGTCATAGCCAACTGGTTTCGGTTATACTGCCCGCCCTACAAAGCCAAAGTGCAGTAACTACGAACAAAAATATTACTGAAAAATGGGTTTAAAAAAATATTACTGAAAACTGGGTTTAAAAGTGTTTCAACTGGTCAGCCAAATGAGATATCGGCAAGTGATATTACACTAATTGTCTTATCTGTTCTTGAGGTAATTGTTTATCCCCCAAAATCACACAGGCTAATATAACCCATCGTTTTTGTCATTTCGTCATTTTTTTCAAATCCTCAAAAATGATGAAAAACGGCGCGCTATAGTATGCCGTACGATATGGGCTATAGCCCACGGTCCAAAATGATGTGAAACGAGGCTAACTTTTTTTTTCAAAATTTCAAAAAACATGGGCTATAACCCATCGTTTTTGTCATTTCGTCATTTTTTTCAAATCTTCAAAAATGATGAAAAACTGCGCGCTATAGTATGCCGTACGATATGGGCTATAGCCCACGGTCCAAAATGATGAGAAACGAGGCTAACTTTTTTTTTCAAAATTTCAAAAAACATGGGCTATAACCCATCATTTTTGTCATTTCGTCATTTTTTTCAAATCCTCAAAAATGATGAAAAACGGCGCGCTATAGTATGCCGTACGATATGGGCTATAGCCCACGGTCCAAAATGATGAGAAACGAGGCTAACTTTTTTTTTCAAAATTTCAAAAAACATGGGCTATAACCCATCGTTTTTGTCATTTCGTCATTTTTTTTCAAATCCTCAAAAATGATGAAAAACGGCGCGCTATAGTATGCCGTACGATATGGGCTATAGCCCACGGTCCAAAATGATGTGAAACGAGGCTAACTTTTTTTTTCAAAATTTCAAAAAACATGGGCTATAACCCATCGTTTTCGTCATTTCGTCTTTTTTTTCAAATCCTCAAAAATGATGAAAAACGGCGCGCTATAGTATGCCGTACGATATGGGCTATAGCCCACGGTCCAAAATGATGTGAAACGAGGCTAACATTTTTTTTCAAAATTTCAAAAAACATGGGCTATAACCCATCGTTTTTGTCATTTCGTCATTTTTTTCAAATCTTCAAAAATGATGAAAAACTGCGCGCTATAGTATGCCGTACGATATGGGCTATAGCCCACGGTCCAAAATGATGAGAAACGAGGCTAACTTTTTTTTCCAAAATTTCAAAAAACATGGGCTATAACCCATCGTTTTTGTCATTTCGTCATTTTTTTCAAATCCTCAAAAATGATGAAAAACGGCGCGCTATAGTATGCCGTACGATATGGGCTATAGCCCACGGTCCAAAATGATGAGAAACGAGGCTAACTTTTTTTTCCAAAATTTCAAAAAACATGGGCTATAACTAGTGGTGTCAAAAAATATCGATATGAATCGATAATCGATTTTAACATTAACGATGCGACTACATCGATGCACGTGTGTCTGGATCGGTCAAAATAGCGTCTGCATCGGACGTTGGTTCGATCCTAAAGCTGCGAATCGATATAATTCAACTAACTGCAGGAAAAACACAGATGTACAAGCCCAAAGCGCTGTGCATTGCGACGGGTAGATAGCTTGTAGATCTGCTACTTCCAGCGCAGGACGGGCGCATGCTTATGATGACGCTCTATTGCATCAGCAGCCAGCGACAACAGACGAGCACAGTAGCAGCATAAACCACTCGTTGTCAGACGGAATACACACGCAGATACGAGTCACGACACAGCATGATTGCACATCTGTGCTTTGCCTTTCATCCACGCTTCTATAGCCTTTTACATTTCATTTCCCATCCACGGGCACAAGCAACGTGATATCAACAGCTTCCACCCGATCTGGATGGTCGTGTTGTTTCTGACGAGGGTAGCAACAGTTAGCATGGGAGCTAACATTAGTTTAACTCTGGTCCATATCGTTGGAAGGAGTCCTCCTTAATAACTCTATGGTCCATTCGTTCCCCAACCCTCACACTCGATGCTGCGTTTACACAGGCAGACACAAAGACGAATGGGAATATCATTTGGAGCAGGCCGAGCAGCTACTGTACACATCTGTTTGCATCGACAGTATGACTGTATCGTTGCGTCTGGTTTCACTGTCCACAGCAGGCATGACCTGTCAAAACAATGCACTTCCCAAAGCTCAGAGATATGCCACCAGTCTCCACCACCTATAAATTCAAACCCAGAATGTCTTTCCCCAGCTATCTCATTCCACTTTCATTTATTTTATTCCATAGTCTTAGTTTTTCTCTTATAAAGTTGTTTTTATTAGTTTTCTAATGTTCCCCATGAAAAGCGTCTAAGTACTCAGAGAAGCATTATATAAATAATAATATTATCACTATTATTATTACTACTTTTTTAATTGCCTATTCATTCATTGATTCACTCGTATCCAAATCCATTTGAAATAAAAGCTCACTGATCAGGTCAAATAGGCCTATTGATATGTGATTAAAATGTGATTAATTGAGATTAATTAATCACAAATCCTCCAATTAATTAGATGTTTTTTTTAAGTCCCAACCCTATTCTTTATAGATCTAGCTTCAAATTAAAAATCTAAAAAAGGTTAAATGTGTCAGATCGCACCGTATCGCATCGAATCGCATCGAATCGCCTCAAATTCCACAAAATCGAAATCGCATCGAATTCCACCGAATCGAATCGAATTCGAATCGTTCTGTGTATAAATGTATCGTCTCTGAATCGCATCGTAGCCCATGCATATCGATACGTATCGAATCGTCTTGTAAAGGAGAGATGCACACCCCTAGCTATAACCCATCGTTTTTGTCATTTCGTCATTTTTTTCAAATCCTCAAAAATGATGAAAAACGGCGCGCTATAGTATGCCGTACGATATGGGCTATAGCCCACGGTCCAAAATGATGAGAAACGAGGCTAACTTTTTTTTTCAAAATTTCAAAAAACATGGGCTATAACCCATCGTTTTTGTCATTTCGTCATTTTTTTGAAATCTTCAAAAATGATGAAAAACTGCGCGCTATAGTATGCCGTACGATATGGGCTATAGCCCACGGTCCAAAATGATGAGAAACGAGGCTAACTTTTTTTTCCAAAATTTCAAAAAACATGGGCTATAACCCATCGTTTTTGTCATTTCGTCATTTTTTTCAAATCCTCAAAAAAGTTAGCCTCGTTTCACATCATTTTGGACCGTGGGCTATAGCCCATATCGTACGGCATACTATAGCGCGCCGTTTTTCATCATTTTTGAGGATTTGAAAAAAATTACGAAATGACAAAAACGATGGGTTATAGCCCATGTTTTTTGAAATTTTGAAAAAAAAAGTTAGCCTCGTTTCTCATCATTTTGGACCGTGGGCTATAGCCCATATCGTACGGCATACTATAGTGCGCAGTTTTTCATCATTTTTGAAGATTTCAAAAAAATGACGAAATGACAAAAACGATGGGTTATAGCCCATGTTTTTTGAAATTTTGAAAAAAAAAGTTAGCCTCGTTTCTCATCATTTTGGACCGTGGGCTATAGCCCATATCGTACGGCATACTATAGCGCGCCGTTTTTCATCATTTTTGAGGATTTGAAAAAAATGACGAAATGACAAAAATGATGCCGTACGATATGGGCTATAGCCCACGGTCCAAAATGATGAGAAACGAGACTAACTTTTTTTTTCAAAATTTCAAAAAACATGGGCTATAACCCATCGTTTTTGTCATTTCGTCATTTTTTTCAAATCCTCAAAAATTATGAAAAACGGCGCGCTATAGTATGCCGTACGATATGGGCTATAGCCCACGGTCCAAAATGATGTGAAACGAGGCTAACTTTTTTTTTCAAAATTTCAAAAAACATGGGCTATAACCCATCGTTTTTGTCATTTCGTCTTTTTTTTCAAATCTTCAAAAATGATGAAAAACTGCGTGCTATAGTTTGCCGTACGATATGGGCTATAGCCCACGGTCCAAAATGATGAGAAACGAGGCTAACTTTTTTTTTCAAAATTTCAAAAAACATGGGCTATAACCCATCGTTTTTGTCATTTCGTCATTTTTTTTAAATCCTCAAAAATGATGAAAAACGGCGCGCTATAGTATGCCGTACGATATGGGCTATAGCCCACGGTCCAAAATGATGTGAAACGAGGCTAACTTTTATTTTCAAAATTTCAAAAAACATGGGCTATAACCCATCGTTTTTGTCATTTCGTCATTTTTTTCAAATCTTCAAAAATGATGAAAAACTGCGCGCTATAGTATGCCGTACGATATGGGCTATAGCCCACGGTCCAAAATGATGAGAAACGAGGCTAACTTTTTTTTCCAAAATTTCAAAAAACATGGGCTAGTAATTTGACTTTTAGTGGAGGAGCATAGGGAGAGATAAGGGTGATTTTGCGCTAATTTGTCTAAAAGCACCACGTTTTGCACAGATGTAGCCCAGGACATGTAGTCCAGGTATTAAGTGAGCCCAGTGTCCATGACATCATGTAGTCCATGGACACTTGGAAATACTAAAATATCTAAAAACACATTACGCACATAAATCTGGTTGCAAAAGGGGTGAAGTGGCCCTTTAATGGTGGCCATATGGATTTGGCCACTGTGGCGACCCCAAATCATTTGAGGATGCCCTGGGCTACAAATTTGGCGCTTTTAGATGAATTAGCGTGAAATATCCCTATGCCCCTCCACTACTTTGGGAAACACAAATAAGTCGCTGTGTCCAAAAACGTAGTTACTGCACTTTGGCTTCGTAGGGCAGTTTAAATCTGTCATCAACATAGTCAGCCAGATATTCCTAACGACAACATTCCCCTCCCCCTCTACCTCATGGTGTGCCAGGTGTACCGTCAAGACTGCGAGACCTTCGGCATGGTTGTGAAGATGCTGGTGGCCAAAGACCCCGCGCTGGAGAAGCAGCTGCAGGTGCCTCTGAGGGAGAATCTCGGGGAGATCCGAGAGCGCTGCCTGGAGGACCTCAAACATTTCATCAGTGAGCTGGACGACGCGGTGCGGAAGCCAGAGCCCAACGTCTGAAGCCCCTTGACACACACTTCACTCCCTTGTCGACGTCCAGTCCGTAGATGATCACCATCCATCTCCACGAGTGGCCGGTTTGATCGATTTGGCAAGGAAACCCTGCCAGCAAAAGACTGATGGATTGCTGCACACACAATGAAAGCCTGGACTGGAGGTTTTTTGTAGGTTTAGAGATGAACCAGGCATTTTATTGTCTACAGCACAGAAGCCTAACACCTCAGTATGGATTGACAATCTTTTGAGGTAAACAGTGTTAGTTTTCAACACAACTTTTTTTTTTATTGCATCTTATCACTACAAGGCGTTGTCTTCATGATGTCCTTAGTCTTAGCTTTAGTTCAAACTAATTTATGATGCGATCAACTCATGGGCCTATATTTCACACATAACACTCATATTCTCATATCAGTTTAGATGGTTTTCCCTTTTCCGGTATCACCTATTAAAACCCATTTTGGGCGGGAACCCCTTTTGGTGTTTTAAACATTGTTATAATTTAGCTATTGAAAAATAGCATATCTAGCATATCTTGTAGGTCTGCTTTTTTTGAAAAATCGTTAAAATGTGCCTCAAATCTTTCCGAAAATTGTCATGATATAGAAAACATTTTTTTTTATTTCGACGTCGGGCCTGAATGGATTAAGCCAGACTGAAATCAAATGATAAATGATACCATATTGCTCTCTGTCTACGACTGCCCCGTCACACCAGCCCTACAAGCTAAAAACTGGCCTTTGTGCAACACATTGTTGGCTTCTTTTTGGCTTTCATGTCTTTACACCATAGCGATGCATAGGGCAATCAGAAAGTAGAAGCATCTCGCAAAATATAGAAAGGCAGTAAAAACATAGCTGGCTGGAGATGTTCCGATGTGCCGCTATCCGGCTGGCAACTGGCGCTTGTGGAACACCCTAATGTGTTAATATGGTGAAACTCAGTGATTGAGGACTGACCATATTCACACATTTGTACTTCGTTATTTATGTCATACTCGTGGATGTGTGAATATGGCCAGTGTGATCGCATTCGTCCATCCATGGCAACAGTGGATCCAGAAATTAGATGGTGTCTTTTTTGTTTTGTTTAGCAGTCAGACGTATGACTTGACTTGAGCTGATGCACCTTTTGTTTAAAAAAATATTGCTGTTGGAAAATAACATACTTTTGTGCAAAGCTGTATTTCAGTTTTTTCTTTGTTCTTGAAGAAACAATAAAAAAATATGTTTTTATTAACTTCTAACTCATTATAAAATGTATATCGTACATAGCTTATACATCTGTTTTCTCAACCAGTGGGCCCATTTAGTTACCTTGGTGCCTTGGTACCTTTTCGGGGGCTGACATTTAATGAAATTTGATCTACAAGCTCAATGCATCGCAACACAACACTTGGTGTGCTGATTTTGGTGGAGAGATTTGGAAACTAGAAAAAGTGCTCCACCAGGTCGGGAATGTTTGTTGTGGGCGTGCATTGTTTGGTATTGAGTGATCATAGAAGTAGTTAATAGCCAATAAACAATGTCTTACTTTTTTTTTACAAAAAAAGTTATCCTCATTTCTCATCATTTTGGACCATGGGCTTTAGCCCATATCGTACGTCATACTATAGCACGCCGTTTTTCATCATTTTTGACGATTTGACAAAAATGAAAAAAAAAAAAAACGATGGGTTATAGCCCATGTTTTTTGAAATTTTGAAAAAAATTGAGTGTTGCGGAAATTGTGGAAATTGTGGAAATTGGAAATTGCGGAAATTCCACAATTTCCGCAATATCGCAACACTCTATTTTTTTCAAAATTTCAATATTGCGGAAATTGTGGAAATTGCGGAAATTGGAAATTGTGGAAATTGCGAAATTGCGGAAATTGTGGAAATTGCGGAAATTCCACAATTTCCGCAATATCGCAACACTATTTTTTTCAAAATTTCAATATTGCGGAAATTGGAAATTGTGGAAATTGCGGAAATTGAGGAAATTGCGGAAATTGAGGAAATTGCGGAAATTGGAAATTGCGGAAATTCCACAATTTCCGCAATATCGCAACACTATTTTTTTCAAAATTTCAATATTGCGGAAATTGTGGAAATTGCGGAAATTGGAAATTGTGGAAATTGCGGAAATTGTGGAAATTGCGGAAATTCCACAATTTCCGCAATATCGCAACACTATTTTTTTCAAAATTTCAATATTGCGGAAATTGTGGAAATTGCGGAAATTGCGGAAATTGGAAATTGTGGAAATTGCGGAAATTGAGGAAATTGAGGAAATTGGAAATTGCGGAAATTGCGGAAATTGGAAATTGCGGAAATTGCGGAAATTGCGAAATTGCGGAAATTGGAAATTGTGGAAATTGAGGAAATTGAGGAAATTGGAAATTTAAAATAACTGTGAAAGACAACCATGACACAAATGTTTCATAAAGCTTTGGGAAGAGTATTTATTATTTATTAAAAGCTTCATTACATCACAAAGCATTTAACTGGTTATGATAGAGAAGAGCTAGTGACATTTTATATTTTGTACACCAAAAATGAGTATTGTGGAGAGTACATGTTGTAATAAGACAGTGATACCGGGTAATGTGGCACTTTGTCATGAAGAATATGCATTGTAGTCCGTTCATCTGTGATTCTCAAATGTTTTCATTTCGAGGACCCTCAGACCCCCATAACTCCCATAACCCCCATAACTCTGAGAGTGTATAAATGGAACCAAATGGAACCTCACCAGGGGGTCCCCAGCTAAATATATGATAACTCTGAGAGTGTAGATATGGTGCCAAATGGTCCCATTTATTTATTTAGCTGGCAACCCCCTCAAGGACCCCCTGAGTTCCCTGGACCCCACTTTGAGAACCACTGGATTAGTTGAAGAATGTGACTTGCGTGGCACCCTTTGACTCTGAATGCGTTTGTCAGTTCTTTTCTTAACAATTACAGGGTCATTTTATATGATACTTAAAAAAACATTTCTTTAAACCAAGGGTATAAAAATACCAGTAATAAAATCTTAACTTAATATATACATTATTTTGTACTATTAAATAATTATTTGGTTAGTTCTAGATGCTCCTTTTTCCTATCAGCCTTTCCGTGTTCACAATAGTGTTGCCATTGTAGTGTACATGTTGATATTACTGCAATAGTTTACATGGATCTTAACATGTTTAAAAATGGCAAATCTTTGAGACCAGTACATTGTTTTTGTTTCCACTGATCAAGAAAGATGTCCATTTCTGAACAACAACCAATATCCAGTCTTGGTCGGGGAGATTCTCATCCAAATTCACCAGTCCTTATTCCTGACCAGGTCCATTCTCTTGACCGTTTGATGCACAGATCTGATTTTGTCATTGGCAGCAGCTACTCAGTACAGTCTAAGGAAATGTCATAATATCAAATCTCATGTGTCTTTATTTTAAAGTGGACTCCAATGTGCATTTACCATGGACAAACATGACTCCGGTCAAGGAATAATTGAGGATGGCATCCACGTAAGCTACAGGCAGCAGCTGATATTCATAGAATGTGTGAGAGATCTTTACATGCCAAATCACCAAAGTGTCATTTGATACGAAAATCTGACTGTCATTTCACGTGTTTTTGTCAAAGCAGCCTTTGCCACTGGTCCAGGCTGTTAGGAGATTATGCAGTTTTTGGCCCGGTGGCCCTTCCTGCGAGCTGTCCGTGAGCCGTTACTCTGTGGGGAGAGGGCCGTGACCCTGGTGGGGTAATCGTCAGCATAGTACTGGTACCGGCCCGGCGCCCGAGGCTGCGGGATGGGCTGGCCTAGGAAAAAGCCTTCCTCCTCCGAGTCAGAAGAAGAGGAGGAACAGGTGGAACACCAGTCGTCGAAGTCGTCCCCGTAGAACCGGTCGAAACGCTCCGCCCGCGGATCTCCTTGCACTGAGCTCTGAAGGGCGTAGTCGGAGCGGGTTTGTGGGTACCCCGGGGTAAGTCTGTGGGAGGCGGAGGACTGGGTGAAGCAGGCTCCACCCTGAGACTCCATCAGACCCTGGTGCTGCTGGGGCTCATAGGGCCTCTGCGCTCGCTCCGGGGGCACCATGTGGAGGGCGTTGTCAGAGCGCGCCTTGCGGCTCCGGTGGGGCCTGCCTTGCCGGTGGTGGTGCCTGCCGCTGCGTCCGTGGTGGCTGGCTGGGCGGGTCCTGTCGCGGGCCTGCTCGTCCAGTCGGTACGCCCTCCTCTGCGGCCGCTCGCTCATGGGGTGCTGCCTGAGATCTGCCTCCACACCGTCGTAGCATCCGTTGTCCACGGTGTCGTCAGAGAACTTGACCACCTGGGGAGGCCTGGAGGACTGGGACTTGCTCCTCCTGAGAGCCGGGGCTTGGAGGAGAGAGGGAGGAATGGCCGCCTCCTGGTGGGCCGAAAGTGCGAGGCGCCCCCCCGCCATGCCTCCCCTCATTACCATGGCCACCTCCTCCTCCTCATCCTCTTCTTCCTCGTCTTCCTCCAGGGCAGACCTCTGCTGGTGGAGGTGGAGCTCCAGCTCAGGGCTGAGGTTCAGAGAGTTGGAGCTGTGGTGCAGCTGGGAGGAGTTTAGCGTTCCCATGTTGCTCATCTTCTCGCAGTCGTCGGCAGGTGGCTCTGTGGGCTCCTGGAGGCTGTGGAGGGAATAGAGAAGTGTTCTGTCCTTACCGTCTCCATCCACTGATGCACCTGAAAGAGGGAGAGAGTGAATGAATAACTGCATATATATACTGTACATGAAAAGAAAAAGAGGTCTTGGTGTAAATACATCTACATAATGTGAAAGCCGCAAAAAATGTTTATTACTCAATCTTGCAACAGCAGGTATGACCACAAAAGCAGTTTGATTTATTTTTGTATTTCGTTATTCTCCCTAGATTAGTCCTTCAGTCAGTTTCTCTTGGACATTGTATGTAGGGGCCACTAGTGCAGCGACCCCCGTCACCGTCCCCTGTCTCAAAGGTGGTGCGTGAGTATATTGCCACCCTGACGCCCCATAACATTGCCGTTTTAAAGTAGACGTAAAGCTCATTTGTGTACAAACTAATATTTTACTCAAATCTTTCACGTTGACGAGCAGAGCATGGTGGATAACCTTTACACTTAATGTCCCTTACCAGTGATGTTGGAGAGAGCCAACGAGTCCATAGAGTCACCCACGCCCTGTTCAGCTTTCCTCAGCTCATCAGTGATGCACTCCAGGGAGTCTTCATACCACTGCCTGGGGTCCATCCAGAACGGCTGCCTCGGTCCACACTGGTCCTGTTCCTGGTCTATATCCAGCTCCTGGATCTTCCTGGCGCTCGCCGGGCCCGGGTGGCTGCCGTATGCCGAGTCCCCGAGGCCGTCCTGGGACTGGGTCCAGTACATGTCAGGGAGGTGCTTCTTACTGATCAACCCGGGACTGAGGCTGTTGCTCCGGGACGGGTTGTAGGTTTGTCCCTGGGTGGGGCTGGCGGGGCTGGGGCACGAGGAGGAAGCGGTGACTCCCGTTGACGCGGTGCCGGGTTTCAACCAAGGCTCGCAGGTGCCCGCCTGCCTGCTTCGGTCGCCACCACCGGGCCCCGGACTGGGGCCGTCGCGAGTCACCGCCGGTGGCGGTTGATGTAACAGCCCGTGCTCGCCGAACTTGAGCAGGAGCTGGGTCATGTAGTCGTCGTGCTGGGCCCACTCCTCCGGGTCTTCCTCCTCTCCGCCGCCGGCCTCCTGCTCCTCTCTCTCCCGCCAGAATCTCTCCTCCAGGCCCAAGCGAGCCAACTTGCGGCCCACGATGTCCATGTCCCCGTCTCCCCCTCCGTCTCCATACTTGTACTCCTCTGCGACGGCGACAGCGGCGGCGGCGGGGCTGGGGCTGAACAGCTGCGACTGCCTCCACTGGTCGCCGGGCTTGCTGCTCTTGCCCATGCGGATGCTGCGCCGCGACTCGCGGGAGCGCGCCGACTGGAAGGCGGAGTCGGACGAGTCCGAGGCGTGGACGTCCTCCCCCTGGCTGCAGGCCTTGGAGCAGTAGATGCGTCCTTGCTTGGGCAGGAAGGGACAGCCCAGCAGGGAGCTCTTACACTGGACACAGCAGAAACACTGGTCGGTGGCGTGCCAGTGGATACCCTCGTAGGTCATCTGGGCGTGGTCCACGCCTGAGGATGGAGGGAGGACAGAAATGCAATTTGTGAGAAGAGAGTATTGTTTATCACATCAACACTAGTGTCCCTATTCTATAGGGTGAATGCATCCAGCGAAAATAGCAGATCTTCAAACGCACAACACGTAACACTTATTTCCAGCCAAGAGATCTGGTGTAGAGGGGAAAAGGCGGAGGGGACAAAGTTTAGACCCGGTCAACAACATATACAGGGTTTAAGCTTTTAAGAGAGTTTTAACGGGCATAGCAGGTAGCCGTTTCCAGGATTCTGAGGAATTCTGGAAGAATTCTGGCCATGAGAATGAGCCCTCTATATCTTCCTTTGGTGACTACAGCTACGGTGCCCTTCAACGAGGCAAATAAATCTTCAACAGGCCAACAGTACAAGACTGTGACCGTAACAGTCACAGTGTGAATGAATCTACCTGTATGAACGTGTAAGCGATAAAAGTAGTACATGTCGGGGAAATGAGCGCCAATCTCCCACAGGATGTGGGTAAACAATTCCTAAAGAAAGGCATTCAGGCTCATTATAAACCACAGTGTGGATATAGCACATGGGCCATTTTTCATCTCCGACACGGGTGAGTTTCACGAGGAAACCCCCCCCCCCTAATGACTCACCGATGTTCTCGCCACAGGCTTCGCAGTACTCGGCGTAGAGCGACTCGAAGCAGCCGCAGCAGTATGGCCGCCCGTCCTTCATGATGTAGCGCTGTCCGCCCAGCATGGTCTCGCACTCGAAGCAGGCAAAGTGCTTCATGTGCCAGTGTCGACCCTCTGCCTCTGTGCATTCATCAGAGAAGATGATCTGGGGGAAGGGGGGAGGACGTACAGCTATTAACCCATTCTGACCTGAGATCAGATTCTAAAAATGTCTTCTATACATCCTGACAGTTTTCAGAAAAAGCTATGTTTCTATATGTCAGTCGTTCTTTGATTTTTCAAAAATAGCAGACCTACGAGCTCGTAGCGCGCGCTATGAGCTTGTAGGTCTGCTATTTTTCAATAGCTAAAGTATAACATAATGCTAACACCAAAAGGGGTTCCCGCCCCAAAATGGGTTAACCTTCGGAAACCACTGCCCTAAACCAGGGGTGGGCACACTTTGACGCACTCTATATCACGTTTCAAATCAAAATGTCTACGTTTTATTACTCAGTCTTGCAACAGCAGGTATGACCAGTTTGGACCACAAAAGCAAGTTTGATTTCTTTTTGTATTTCCTTATTCTCCCTAGTTTAGTCTGAATTTTTTTTTGCTGTTTTTTTATTGGAATCCTGAAAAAGAATGTTTTTATTCAATTTCAAATGGCTTTCATTATTGTTACCGGTATGTTAACTTTATGAACTAAATACAAATACAATGAACATAAAAACAGACAATAACATTTTAATACTGCTTATTAAGGTACTAATTTAGACTGAAGTAATTAAAGCGCGTCATGTTTAGCAAATCAATATTATATCAGTATCAGTGCTTTGATTTTTTTCTTAATAAAGTCTGTTCCTAATGTAAAGCGCTTTGGGTAATTAGAAAAGCGCTATATAAATCTGAGCTATTATTATTATGAACCTGAAGGCCATATTAAGTGACGGTGGGGGCCGCATGTGGCCCCCGGGCTGCCAGTGGCCCATGTATGCCCCCCCGGGCTGCCAGTGGCCCATGTATGCCCCCCCGGGCTGCCAGTGGCCCATGTATGCCCCCCCCTGGGCTGCCAGTGGCCCATGTATGCCCCCCTGGGCTGCCAGTGGCCCATGTATGCCCCCCCGGGCTGCCAGTGGCCCATGTATGCCCTAAACGTCAGTGTCTGAAACAGCAGACACAATGCTTCATCAGCACATTATATGTTGCCTCGGTTGGGTGCTCTCCTTCAACTCACCTCGTCACAGGCGGAGCAGCGGGGTTTGAGGAGCTCGGCGTGGTGCCGCCCACAGTGGATCTTTCCGTTCTGGTGGAAGTAGATGAGGTCCACCAGCAGCTCCTGACACGTGGCGCACGCAAAGCACGACGGGTGCCAGCAGGGACTCGGCCCCGCTCTGGACGCAAAGATGGCCATCTCCCCTCCGTTGATGCTTCCACTGCACTGGAAATACAAACACAACACAAATGTCAGACCGACGGGAGGGAATGGTTGAAACACTTCCAACTTGGCGTAAGTATGTAAGTATAAGTAAGTAAGTAAGTAAGTCCCCATTTTGGGCACGTCATAGGTGAAAACTTTTCAAAACAAAACTCCCCCGAAACAATTAGAAACTAGCTGAAATAGCCGATTTACAACCTTGTAAATAGGCTATTCTCGCTATTTGTCATACAAGGAAGTATACAGTATTTTCTCTATTTGTCATACAAACAAATAATATACTTAAGTGGTTAAGCCTAGACACATCAAACGGCACACCAAAGCTCCGCGACACACAGGGTGGGAAACACTGGGTTAAGGAACAGGACCCCTTGTGTGAGAAGTTATATTGTCATGATAGGCAATGTGTGATACACAATGGGTTTAAAGTAATGGGGTTCAGCGTCTTAGTCAAGGGGGGGGAGTCAGAATGGGATCAAGGAGGATACCTTTTCAAAATAGCTCTGGAATTCTGTGTTCATCTCCATGTCAAATTGGATATAAACCTTAAATGATATTAAATTATATGTTATATAGGACGGACACAGCATTACAGGGAAACCAACTCCAAATTATGTTTTTAGTTCCTCTCTTCATGGCTACGATGCCTGAGGAATGTGCCACACGCAACTGTCGGATTACAGGGGATATCCATTCAAAACATATCCATCATCCTGGCATTTCAGTTGACACTGACGCTCAAACAAAGGAAACTAAACAACAGGTGATCATACTGTAAGTGCCAATGGAACATGATCTATTGAAAACAGATCTATGTTTCAGTCAGAGATAGCTCGGCATAGCAGCAATAACACATTAAATGTGTTCTATTCAATTATTTTCTGTTATCAAATTTTGATAACAGAAAATAATTGAATAGAAGCTCTTTAAAGCCGTTATTGAACAGGGAACAATCTCTTGAATGCCCCTTCACTTTGGTGGCACAAACATGGACTTGGTAAAGAAGGATGCAATTTGAGCGAAATAATGTGTTTAAATGTGTGTAATGTCATTCAAGATCCTTCTCGGAACATTCCCACTTTATTGTGGTTTGCTTACAAACGGTGGAATTGGAAGCTTGATCTACTGTCACACACGACTGTTAGGTTGGTCTTGCTGCTAGCAGATCACGTCGGATTAAAAGAACATGCGCGAAATGCCGCAAAATGAGAAAGCAAAAGACTTTCCTAACGCAGAACACGAGTTACTCATAGATCAGAGCGGCCCGTCTCTAGACAGCATTTCTGTTGTTGCTGTGCACTGTAAACTTAAAACAGAAACTCTGGGCCTCGGTCCCAAGTTCAGGGATCATATGACTCCAGTGAGAATTCATCAGAGCGTGTCTGAAGGTACAGTCTCCAGTCTTTATATAACCCAGAGGAGCTATGAGACACCGTAGGCCTGCAGCCATGGGACACCGTGCCCAGCTGTTAGTCATTATTACCAGGCCGGACAGGGCGCTTGGATACAGGGGTGTCGTGTGTCCCCTGGAGTTACGGCACTGTGAAACCGGAGCCTGATAAAGTTTGTGTGTGTGTGTGTGTGTGTGTGTGTGTGTGTGTGTGTGCGTGTGTGAGAGAGAGGGAGAGACAAAATGTGTGTTGGGAGGAACTGTTTGTGTGTGTGGGTGGGGGGGTGTATGACATGAATGCATGTATCTGTGTGTGTCTACACATAAGAGGGTAACTCTGCGCATGTATTTACACTGTAACGATGAGAAAACAAATGTGACCGAACTCATGCGCGCGCATTTGAGCGCGCATTCACAAACACTCGTGCCGCGCGTTTGTGAACCTAGCCGTGTGACCTCGCCATCCCTGCGTTTGCCTTGGCCTCACTGATAGGTCCCATCTGCTGTCCGTGAGGATTAGCATGGCTGAGCCTGTCTTTCCTGGATGGCGTGCCCCGCGGGGACCCCCCACGCCAGACCCGCAGCGACCCACTCCGCCCACCCAGCCTCCTCTCACAGGATGTGGGCAGGTTCCATGGCCAGGGCCGGGCATGCCAAAAGCATCTTAACTAGCGGCATGTTCATCTTTGGTTTCATTGTAAGCCAATAGGGACATGCCAGTGAGAGGATGTTTTTAATAGGAACACGGTCATGGACTTGCTTAACCACTTAAGCCTGCTACATACTTCGTCGTACGGCGAGCAGAAGACACGCCACGACGCGATTGGTGGAGAGCTAATTAGATTGGCTATTTTTGCGGTTTTTGAACATTTCTTACGTTCATATTTAAATGGCTTCCTATAATGACATGCCCAACATAGGGACACCAGGCTTAACGTGCCTAAAAGGATCCAGAGTTTATGTAGTGACCGGCGCCCACTGATGGCACAGTAATTACAATGACAGAGACCTCCCTCCAGTCTCCTCCTACACCGTCTCCCATACTCCACTCCATTTATTCCTCTCCATAAAACCAGCGATGCTCTCAATAAAACCAGTGACTCAAGAGGAACAAGCTGTTGTTTTAGGGGTGTGTGAAATGGTGAGCAGAAACCACAATGTTGACACCATAAATATCCACAGCAATTTTCCGGTTTTCTGGATGACGACAGCAAGGAAAATAAATGATGATTTATTTTGATTATTAGGGCTGGTCATTGCATATTTTGCATATTTTGTTATTCATCATCTGTCCAGTGCATTTCTTTGTTCACAAAGCTCGCCTTAAAGAATAAATAAATCTAATTCTTATTTTATTTCTGTGTTCCAAAGTGCATCACACCTGGGGTTCTATAAAGAGTAAAGACCTCTGTTGCTGCCTTACATGCCAGCCGGCATAAAGGCCAGTATGTAAGTAAAGTAATGACAAACATGTCATGATCATCACAGCCCCTAAATGTTGCACGTTCGAATCCCGGTCAGACGTTAAGCCACGTTTCACCATAGAAAAATAGATGCCTCATTGGCGGCTGCAGTTCGTTGGAGCGATGTGTGTTGAAGGAGGGGCGGAAGAATTTACACTGGGAGAGGAAGTACGCCGAAGTGTGTGTGTTACGTCACGCTGCCACTCAAGTGATTACTGGCCAATCTTTCCCGAACATGCGCTCTGTGACGCACGCTCATGCTTCCGCGGTGCTTCTTGAGCACATACGCTCCACAGCCGGAAAGGGCGTCTACGTTTATATGTCTATGCGTGCCACGCCCCCTCTCATTCATTTTCAGGGTGCAAACAGGGCGAGCGTGCTGAGGTGCAGAAACGGCAGGAAATTGGTCAAATTCCATTGCGATGAGGCTCGGCCTTCTACGCTCGGCTTGAGCGTGAGCTTCCCAATTTCATTGATTCCTCTCTCTCTAATGAGGACGTTTATGTCCGTGATTAAAACCACTGACAATGGCCAATCACAATCCCCTCCTCGGACCTCAACACAATGGAGATGGGACAGCGGGTGTCATGTTGTTGCTGATATGAATAAATGAAGACCGCCGTTTGGTTCCCTTAATTGGGTTACCTCATGGCTGTACTGAGGAAAGGAGGTGTGTGTGTGTGTGTGTGTGTGTGTGTGTTACTGTACGTTGATTGACTTAATGTGTGGAAAACCCGTTTGCACTTGCGTGTGAGTGCCCTCATTATGCATGCCCTCGTGCACTGAAACCACCCATGCATTGTTATTACCGTGCATTCTTTTGTTTATGTGCATTTTGTCCATGCAGCCATCTGCAAGTGCGCGTACACGTGCGCAGGCGTGTGTGTGTGTGTGTGTGTGTATGTGTGTGTGTGTGTGTGTGTGCGTGTGTGCGTGACGTGTGTGTGTTTGGCACATACATTCTCACAGCGGGTGTGTTGCAGAGCTCGAGGCAGGATCCTGGGTGTTCCTCTGCCCAGCGCCTCTCTCTTCCTCTGGGCACTGAACATGTGCAGCTCCCTCCTCTCCTCCTCACTCATAGACTGGCAGTAACGCACCTGGCAGGAGAGAGAGAGACAGAGAGACCACATGGAGAGAGTTAGAGAGAAACCACAACAGAGGGAGGGAATGGGGTACACAGAAAGACACCACAACAGAGGGAGGGAATGGGGTACACAGAAAGACAGCAGGTGGGGAAAGAGAGACAGGGCTGGTATGGGCAATTAAAACGAAAATATATTGAAATGGACATTTAGAACTAACTGATTTAATCTGGCTGAATCAACACACATATTATCGTCAAAATGTATAAGTCTGATTAACCACTGTAATTTACCTTGTACCCCGTGCATAAAATAGTTGAAATAGCCGACATACAAGCTCACAATGAAACCCATTCAAATCCTCAAAAATGATGAAAAACGGCGTGCTATAGTATGCCGTACGGTAGGGGCTATAGCCCATGTTCAAAAATGATGAAAAATGAGGATAACATTTTTTTCAAAAATTCAAAAAACGATGGGCTATAACCCATGTTTTTTGAAATTTTGAATTTTCTTCAAATCCTCAAAAATGATGAAAAACAGCGTGCTATAGTATGCCGTACGGTAGGGGCTATAGCCCATGTTCAAAAATGATGAAAAATGAGGATAACATTTTTTTCAAAAATTCAAAAAACGATGGGCTATAACCCATGTTTTTTGAAATTTTTAATTTTCTTCAAATCCTCAAAAATGATGAAAAACGGCGTGCTATAGTATGCCGTACGGTAGGGGCTATAGCCCATGTTCAAAAATGATGAAAAATGAGGATAACATTTTTTTCAAAAATTCAAAAAACGATGGGCTATAACCCATGTTTTTTGAAATTTTGAATTTTCTTCAAATCCTCAAAAATGATGAAAAACAGCGTGCTATAGTATGCCGTACGGTAGGGGCTATAGCCCATGTTCAAAAATGATGAAAAATGAGGATAACATTTTTTTCAAAAATTCAAAAAACGATGGGCTATAACCCATGTTTTTTGAAATTTTTAATTTTCTTCAAATCCTCAAAAATGATGAAAAACGGCGTGCTATAGTATGCCGTACGGTAGGGGCTATAGCCCATGTTCAAAAATGATGAAAAATGAGGATAACATTTTTTTCAAAAATTCAAAAAACGATGGGCTATAACCCATGTTTTTTGAAATTTTGAATTTTCTTCAAATCCTCAAAAATGATGAAAAACGGCGTGCTATAGTATGCCGTACGGTAGGGGCTATAGCCCATGTTCAAAAATGATGAAAAATGAGGATAACATGTTTTTCAAAAATTCAAAAAACGATGGGCTATAACCCATGTTTTTTTTAATTTTGAATTTTCTTCAAATCCTCAAAAATGATGAAAAACGGTGTGCTATAGTATGCCGTACGGTAGGGGCTATAGCCCATGTTCAAAAATGATGAAAAATGAGGATAACATTAAAAAAAAAAAAAAAAAAAACGATGGGCTATAACCCATGTTTTTTGAAATTTTGAATTTTCTTCAAATCCTCAAAAATGATGAAAAACGGCGTGCTATAGTATGCCGTACGGTAGGGGCTATAGCCCAGTATGCGCTGTGAGCTTATAGCTTGATATTTTCACTATGGAAATAATCATTAATTGAGGATTTGACATCTCACGATTATTCTCAAATGATTTGAGGTCATATCGCCCAGACGGATTGGAAAGAAGAGGAGGACAGAAGTAGAGAGTTGAAATAATAATAATAATAATAATAATAAATCATTCCTTCTTTGCATGCAACGTTCAATGTTAAGTGCATCGCTCTGAGCCCTTATATGGTCAGAGGGGTTGATTTCAGCCTCATTCCCCCTGGAGGCCGCGTTGACAGGATGGCGTGAGGGAAAACTAGACCCCTCCGCCTTGTGTTTAGCGATGGAGATGAAGGTGCAGATAACAGACGGGAGAGAATCCTAACAACCACCTCCGTTGTCCTCTCTAAACAACTGGAAATGATGATGAGGTACGCACACGCAACCACAAGTGGACTCACCCACGCCATCTCTCTCCCCTGCATGTCACACATGAAAGCTCTCTATTTCGGACAGTGTCTTTGGCTCTCATAATTGCGCACAAATACATATGTGTGCGCGAGCGTGCACATACACACCACACACACACACACACACACACACACACACACACACTTCTATCCTAGTAAACCACAGCTATGCCAGGAATCTTCCGCCAGCTTGCTTCCTCAACCCTCAGGTCTGCCAGCAAACATCATAAAATTGCACAGTCAAGCGCTGTGTGTGTGTGTGTGTGTGTGTGTGTGTGTGTGTGTGTGCGTGCGTGCGCTCGTGCCCAGACCACCCCCTGTAGTTGCTTCACCTTACAAGCTTGTGTGTGTGTGTGTGTGTGTGTGTGCAGAACAAACACACACACACACACACACCACCACCACCACCACCATAACTCCTAATGTAAACTCAGCTAACAAAGAGAATCAGGACAATGGCAGTTCACAAAGACTACATGGGTTTACACAACCGTAAAGATAGTGTACGGGACAAGTCGGGCCTAACTTGTTTTAATTGTTCTCGGGTCACTAACGTTTGGCCAGAGGGGCTCATGGGAGTGTGCGTTTGGCCAGAGGGGCTCATGGGAGTGTGCGTTTGGCCAGAGGGGCTCATGGGAGTGTGCATTTGGCCAGAGGGGCTCATGGGAGTGTGCGTTTGGCCAGAGGGGCTCATGGGAGTGTGCGTTTGTCTTTGCTGAGACAGTGCTGACGTCGGCCTGTGGTCAGCAACACCGCTGGGCATGGTGTCTCTCCCAGTCCCAGCTACGCCCAGCACGGCAGACAGTCCACGGCTGCAACTGTCCATCGTCTTCTTAGCCATTATTCTACCGATGACTTTATCGATAAGTCAAATATAATAATAATAATAATATATTTGATTTATATAGCACTTTTCTAGGCACCCAAAGTCGTTTTACAGAACAACTAGCCCTTCGCCAAATCCCACCCCAAAACGCGATTGTACAATGCCAATGTAAATAGTTTAGCTACTGTTGCTATGCAGGTCAAGCTTTCGCCACCTCATAGCTGTCAATGTTATTTTGCATGGCTGTGCCTGTGTTGTTGAACATATACACGGCTTAACGTCGAGAAGGTTACACGACTGACACCGTACTGTTGCACCCCTAGTTAAATCCAGTTCAGTCCAGTTTAAACCATCCAACACCATCCGGTCACTCTACCCCCTGAGCCACAGTTCATTACATCCAGTTCAGTCCAGTTCGATTTGATGTGCTTTATTAGCGTGAAAGACATAAACCTCTCTCTCCCATCTGTATTTATTTCTCACACAAGGACACGCACACGCACACGCACACACACACACACACACACACACACACACACACACACACACACACACACACACACACACACACACTTCTCTGTGGGTCTCTCTACCTCGTTGTCGTGTGGGGGCAGCTGGTACAGGAGCTGCCTGATGCGGTGGTTCTCTCCTGGACTGTTGACGTATGGCACCTTGTCCTCTGGCAGACAGGAGAAGTACATCTGGACCTGAGGACACACAGACAGACACACACAGACTGAGTTTCAAAAGTAACAGCCAAACACTTGAATGCTAGCATGTCGTAATAGGCGAACACTAAGGGCACAAGGTCACTTTGCGACACATTGGGAACTTGTAGATCGTCTATTTTCGGTGTAGAGGGGAAAAAATAATAATGTGGTTAAATAAGTGGTTTACACAGTGTCACACAGTTGCGCAGACTTGCTGTTCTGTCAAAAGATATTGAATGGTTATAATGAAATTTTTTTTCTTTTTTTTCCCCTTCCTTTTTTGCCATCAAAGGGTTATTCATTGTTTTGGAAATTAACTTTTCACTACAAATCAAGTTACCAATAAAGCATATCATTCGATTGAACAAGAGATGAAGAGACTCTAATAGTAATGAATGCAGGCTATTATGCAAACTGATGAAGACCCTGCACGGAGAAAATCTAATCTTCACCAGTCTTATGATGTTTTCCTCTTTAAGTGAGTTAGGAGGACTGACAGTGGTTCGGTCAGGCCTTGGTTGTCTAATGTGTGTGACAAGGATTCGCCCATTTCATGTGACTTCCTCTCCTCATGTTTTACATACGCGTCTCCAATGCCCTGGTCTACACTAGAGCACAACGCAAGGAAAGGCCCCCAGCCATTTCTCCATGAACACAAACCAATCAGGTAGTTCTCAAACCTTTTAATTCCAAGGGACCCCCATAACTCAGAGAGTTACAGACACGTAAAGGTGTATTTGTAACCCCCCTCAAGGAAACCTGGAGGTCCCTGGACCCCACTTTACAGCATGTCTATGTAGGAGTCTAGAAATAGCCCTGGCTATGCGAGACATGTCTGTGAGTCTCGACCGGGTCATGCGACAGATCAGCGCAGCAGAAGTACCTCCCCCTTTAAGCCCCTTATTTTTGTTTCCACATTGTAACTTTAATTTCATAATGAACGTCAATGCCGATCGAATCAGCCTGAACCCTTGGCCAAATATGAAGTTGTGAGTCAGAGATATGTCATGGATGTCATTGTCTGCTGTCTGCTGTTTGACATTGAATGTTTTTCCTGACAAAAGATGCAACAAAGAACCTTTAGCTCTTCAATGGTGGCGTTTGAAAGAAAAACACCAGGTAAAGGGTAAAGACCGAAGACCATATGGAATCTCTATTTCTTCATGAATGCAGTTCAGTGCAGATGACCATAGACGAAACAAAAAAAAGACCACCCTCTCAGTTTAACTGTTTAACCGCACACTGATGCAAATGGAAAGTGGAGGAGAGACATAGATGGAGAGACAGAAAGAGAGAGAGAGTTGGACAAGTGCCACATAGCCTGCAGACGAGAGGACATGTCTGTTTGCAGACAGAAGGAGTCGAGCAGTAAAGAAAAATAATAAAAGCTTAATGGTGCTGCGCACGCGCACGCACACGCACACTCACTCACTCACAAAGGAGTGGAAATCACACTCTGGCCCAAGGCTAAAAACTCAGCAGCTAACATTCTGCTGAGGTTGCAACACCAACCCTCTTAACATACAGGATTAAGTGAACATGCTGCTCCTATCATGGGTGTCATGCTGGAGCAAATAACTCTGTACGCCCCCAGCCAGAGACTGCCTCCAATTGTGGTGAAAACCGTGAACGCTGTTTTAACATAACAAGCATGTTTTTCTTCTTTTAAGCAGGCTAATGTGGAGAAATGGTGACTTACAAGAACTTCACTGGGGCACTGGGGCAGCTGTTTTATGGACGTTTGAAGGTTTATGAATGTCAGTGTGTGCGTGTTCATGTGCGTGCGCCTGTGTGTGTGTGTGTGTGTGTGCATATGTGCAAAGGTATATTATCCATGCATGTGTGTGTGTGTGTGTGCATGCGATGCGTGTAAAGGCCCTGACTCAATGGGCTCCATTTTCATCACCGCTAAACTCCTTATTCAAACTTCTTTGCCTTTTTTTTTTTTTTACTATTTTGCAAAACATTTTTGAATAGTTAAAATGGCCAGTCTTACAAGCTCACAACGTGTCAATGTAGATTGGCTAGTTTAACTATTCAAAAAAGCTTTTCAAAATAGTAAAAAAAAAAAGGCAAAAACGTTTAGGGATAAGGGGTTTAGCGGAGACGAAAATGGAGCCCTATGTGTGCATGTAAGTGGGACAGAATCCTGCCTTCATACTGAAGATAAAAGGTCTGATCTGGTTTGCTAAAATGTTTTCTGTACCAGAATACCAGAACCGATGACTGGGAAACGGGGTGTATTAATGACATCATCACACCATGGTGTCTCATGCCGAAAACAGCAGATACGACGTTCAAGAGAGGAAATTCACCAAATATCGACATGACGACTGATTTTTTTTCCCGGGATGATGTTGTCCTTGACTACTGATGCCGTGATGTCATCCAAAAATGCAAATATGGGGCAAACACTGTCAATTGCAATTCAGTCAACTGCACAATGTGGGGATGGACCAAACGGACACTGGTAAGGAACGCTCTCGACAGACCAAATGTAAATTCTGTTTGTCTGGGCGTATATACTGTACTTTGAAAATGATATCGTTGCTGTCGGGTGAAAGGCGTGCTTGTCTGAAACTGTTTTCCAATGGAGCCAATAGTTTATTTAGCCACAAACTACTTCTCATTCAATATTCATAAAACCCACACATACATACGCTTAACCACATTCACTTAACTTAAAAACATAATGGCGTAATTAGCAGATCTACAAGCTCACACTTGTGACCTTCATGACCTTTCGTGGGACACTATTGTCCGACAAAGTAGGGTATTAGGGATTACTTTACAGTATTCATGTAAACATGAAATATGGAGATACAAGGTTTCTGCATGCATGCGACCGGCTGTGGGTGGTCATCGCTGCTGAACGAGTCATGTTGGAGATACATGTGCTCACGCGCGCACAACCCCACACATGCTTTAATTTGTTCCCATGTTAAAGCAGTGACAGATGTTGGGTTGCTGCCAGCCGGCGCTAATCCTCGTGCGTGACTTACCGTATGACGCCGTGTCGCCATGCGCATGTGCTACCTCGGCTGAACCCGCAATGTGACGTCCACTGACAGAAATGGAATCTGCCTACTATGGACTGGATGTACACACATGTATCAGCATCCAGGAAATGAGCCACATTGGAGCCACTGCCTGTGTGCGTCAACAATGTATACACGCTAAAATACTGAGAGTATAGAGTAGATTTAACTCAGAGTAAAAAGGACACATTTGCCAGAATCTTTTTAAAAAAGGAGCCAGGGTGCTTCTGGGATGATTCTAAATAGAGGCTCACAACTCGACAAGCTTGTAGATTTGGTGCCGATGACAAAAACGGGAACCAATTACAGAGCCAATTAACCCCCAAGTTAAAGTAGTAGTTTACCAAGGAAGTGGTTTAATGGTTATGCAGTCTTCAGTACAGTGATAACTGATAGGGCCAGGGTTTGTACCTGTTCAGGTCTGAGTCCGGGAGGCACCCAGGCGTACTCCTCCAGGGCACAGCCAGAGTCATCGTCCGACGTGGAGCTTCTCTGGAAGCCCAGGGAGATCTTCCCCATCTTTCCCCCGGCACGAGGCTCCATTTCTAGGCTTCGGGGCAACAGGCGCTCCCCCCTCTCCAATCGCTCCAGGTTCATGGCACACGGGCGCTGTTTGAGAGAGAAAGGGAAACGAATGAATGAATCACTAAAATCAGCAAAGCAGATTGTGTGATTTCACAATGTATTCGTTTTCTTCGTGATAACGCTGGTTAATAAGTGGTTATGTTATAAAAACATGAACCAATACAAGAAACCAAATTATAACGCCATAGATGAAGGTGGAGGCAGCCTCTACTCTTCCACCGAGACATTTATGGTGTCAGGTAGGACACCTACAGGTCGACAATGTCAATAAAGGTATTTGAAGCAGCACAGGATTGGACGCTAGATGCATTGCCAACTTAATTGTAGTTGAACTGCGCATATCTCACGTTGCATATGAATGAGATCTAGTCCTTTACAATGGCGGATTTACATTTGCTATAGGCACATCAGGTTAAAAGGTCTGCGCTACCATTAAAAGTCTGTTATCTCTGGCAAGGGTATACCAATCTGTCCACCTTTCATGCTGCGTGTAAATCTGCACATATCTATGACCTGTGGCCTCGTTAAGAGTGCATTCTAGCATGTCATGGAACAAAGAGCAGTGCACCAAGAGGTTTACCAGGCACACTTTGCTAGTTCTCTGCTTTGATCGAGGACAGGTCATTGAAAGGTCTCTGAACTGTAATCAGGTTTGTCTACTCCAGTCGTCCAAACCTTTTCCATGTCAACAAGGATGCCCAAATTGAAATGTGTTTGGCCGCGGACCCCCGTCTGAAATTATTTTGTGTCACGGTCACCCACCCACCCCGAATCCCCCGATACAAGATGTATGTGTCTAAACTTAATATTTCCAAGATCTTTTGAAAATGGCAGATCTACACAACACGTCACGATGCGATGTATGGCTGATGTGTAAATGGTTAAACACATTGAGTGCCATCTGGTGGATGAAAGTGGTGGTGACAGATCAGAATCAGTTTTAGTATGATCACCAACCAGATAATCACAAATGACCTCTGAACATTGGTGATTTGTTCAAAACCACAGCGCCGTCGTTTCCGAGAAAAGACATGGCCAGGTTTGGCAGGTAAACAGCAATCATTTGGCTTGTGCATACTCTGGGATGACCCAGAAAACGTGTACGTTTGTCTCCTCTGACAACCAACCGCATCTTTGTCTGAACCAAATAGCCCATGTGTCATAACATGCCGCCGGTGAATGAAAAGATTAGTCCTATGTCTCCGTTATAATACCCTGGATCAGAGCGATATAGGAGTGACGTACAGTATGTAAAGTATGCCCGGACATGCAGGGCACGATGCTTCTGAATGCATTGGCAGTCTCAACAGGCTTTACTGTGGGCACAGAGCGGGCATTTTAGATTATCACCAAACAACCGTGCATTCGGTGTATGCTAGCTTTCATACGCCCCAAAAGAACTCTGCAAATAATACCCCATTAAAGGTGTGCATTTAACCAATATATATTAATTAGATGACCAGAGTTGATACTAGGCCCACTGAACCCCCCCTAACCCTCATCTACACATAAATGTCCTGATCTATTAGATATAATGTTTTTGCTGAATGCTCGACCTATTATGAGCCATGCCCAGAATAGGGGCTCTGGGGGTTCATGTGGTTAAAGATAAATCTTTATTCAGGTCTTGAACACACATCCAAGCAGCCTCTCTGAAGCTAAAACACTAGCCTTTTCTCCTCTCTTTACAAGCTGATAAGAGTGTTTCTGTTCTCTGCATGCATCTCCCGCCTTCAGCGGTAGCTGTCTTATCTCAACCAGCCATGTTCTTCTGAGACCCCTATTCCCTCCACACACTTGCGCGCGCGCACACACACACACACACACACACACACACACACACACACACACACACACACACACACACACACACACACACACACACACACACACACACACACACACACACACACACACACACACACACACACACACACACACACACACACACACACACACACACACACACACACACACACACACACACACACACACCTTTTAAAGTCTGATAACAAGGCTTTGGTGTTGAAAAAGCCACTTCTGCTTTCCCCGGCTCTGTTCTGCCTCTTTGACGTGCAAATTGGGGCCCCAGAATGGCTGGCAGAACGCCCCTGCTTGTTTGGGGCAATAACAGTCAGCATAGCTTCACACAGCCCCTCCAAACTTCACACAGGGTTGATCTTTTGGACAAAAGACATGCCCTCTGAGGTATTAAAGCCTCAATGGCTTCAATTAAACAAAAACTGAAGGGATTATATGCGAGCAAAGGCAAATCATGACTTTGGAGTTGCGTTCACTTTGAGCTTATGAAGACAAATCCCATAATTGAGACTGAGAGAAATGGCTTCAGGGCTCATCTCTCCTGTACCATCAAAAAGTGTTGTTGATACAGCAGTGGATTACA
This sequence comes from Protomyctophum bolini, assembly GCF_963924005.1. Classification (NCBI taxonomy): domain Eukaryota; kingdom Metazoa; phylum Chordata; class Actinopteri; order Myctophiformes; family Myctophidae; genus Protomyctophum; species Protomyctophum bolini. Next base: position 9,864,689 of record NC_137884.1, on the reverse strand, counting down.
TGCTATATTCACTTGCACTTATCAATATAATTATAGCTGATGTGATATCTAACCCTAACTGAAATGTATGACTTTCAAAGCACATAGAAGGACGCAATTGATGCTTGTCTCTTACAGGGTAGTATGGCCAAAAACTTTAAAATGTACAACTTAATCACTTAAATCCTTGATACTATAGTAAACTTGACCAGGATCAGCTCTGTGCTTGGTCTGAAGTTCACGTTGCACTGTAACTTCTTCTGCATTTACCCATGCTTGGGGCAGTGACCGGCAACCGCGAAGCGCTCAGGGACAAACTCTGGTCGTAGTGCACTAGCTGGAGTACCTATACTACCTAGCATGCATAATATGTCTATAACCCAAACATGGGGAGAACATGATAACTCCCCACAGAAAGGCAAACCCTGCCGGGGTTCGAACCCGGGACATGCCTGCTGTGAGACAGTGGCAACTATACTCGCCACCTCTTTTTCAGCAAATGTTTGGCCCTGAATAGGGAAGTGTTCATATGGATAAGACATCAAGGACATGCTGACAGAACAGGTCCTGGGAACAGAGGACCTCATGTATGGTGGGTCCGAGGACACACCTTTCCCACGTAGAGATGTTAATTCTGCCTATGCTTGTGGCCTTTGTGGCAGTGCCCTAAATTACCATACAATTGAATACCATTTAAAAAAACAGGCCTGGAGGCCTCATAACATCAAATGAACAGATTATGAATGCTGTTTAAGCTCAAGGCAAAGCCCTTATCACAGCAAAAGGGGGGTGTAGCTTTTTAGTGACTACACTATCAGGTTTTATGGTAGAACAGTTAATGATACCACTCAGAAACCTTTGTTAACCTATCCTACACATTTGACAGCCATCTAAACCAACCTTAAAGTCTTTCTCTGTTTTCATTATTTAAACGGAGGAGGGCAGTGGGCACTGGGTTCTGACAGGGAATCTTCAGCGTGAGGTGATGCTGTGTCATATTATGTAACATTATGTATGTCTGCTACTTTGTTAGTTGTTAATCATGTGGAAACAGGAAAACCCAGTCCAATCCCATCATCACGCACTGCATTGTGCACGTCACGACCAATAAAAGCAGCATGATGCATCCCTATAGGCTATCACTGCCAGTGATAAAAGCAGCATGATGCATCCCTATAGGCTATCACTGCCAGTGATAAAAGCAGCATGATGCATCCCTAGGCTGTCACTGCCAGTGAGAGCCAACAGAACCTGTGCAGGTCACATACGTTATCACTTGGAATAATGGCCTTAGAACAGTGGGACTAAATGCCCCGAGTGAGGCTCTGGGTTTCTTTGAAAAGTAAGTAAACTTTAGATTAAGTGCCAGTGTAACTGCATGAATCCTAGTCCCTGGGCATGTCATAATTGGTGAACAAATTAGGCCGATATTCTGTATCCAACGTACAAGCTCACAGTTAGATTAAGAGATGTCATGTTGTACAGGGGGACAATGAGGGAAACAAGTAGAGACCCTTGAGGGACAGCGGTGAAAAAAGTATGGTAGGGAGAAGAGATGGTGAGATAATGGATAATGGAAGATAATGGATGAGCTAATGCATGCTTGTGTTACCCCAAAAGGAATTTGGTGGTTGTAAATAGACCATAATGCCTTGCGGCTCTCCATAGCAAGAGCTCATTTAGAAATAGCCAGTTTCTCATTTAAAGATTCCCCACAAACTCCTTTGATTATTTCACAAAAACATCATATTTTCCTACATATGATACGTGTGCATATTCACAAGATACTACTAAGATGGACGTGTGTTTAGATGATAGTCTCTGTAAAACCACCGAATATGCTTCATTGCGTTGTACAACGGAAAACCTCAACCTCTCCTCAGTCTCTGTCTGTCTGTGCTCCTCTCTCCTCTCAGAAACTTGCGGGGGGAAAGAAGACGAGGGTGAATTCTTACAGCCAACATACACACCCACTCATGTTACACCTCGTCACCCCCTGGCAATAACACAATGTGTGTCTTTGTCGAAAACAAAAACTAAATGAACGGTCTGTCGCCCTTCCTTTAAGTCGATGTGAGGCCTAAAGATGAGAGGAGGGGAGGCCAATGGTGGGATGAAAAGAGAAAGGGCATTTAAAGCCAAAGAGTCACAACATTGGCTCTATGTAAATGTAAACAGAGGCCAGATGTAGCTAGCCAACTGACGCCTGTGTGTGTGTGTGTGTGTGTGTGTGTGTGTGTGTGCGCACGCATGCACGTGTGTGTTCTTAGTTAACTGACACTTCTAGAAAGGCTTTTTATTAGGCTGGTGGAAGCCATAGGAATTAACTGGTCGAATACAAGACCTTTTCAAACGCATACATCCTCTGGCTATCTGACTGAACGTGTTGTAATATGGAGAGTATGACTTTCACAGATGGTGACTAAAGTGTTTGACACCTACATTTACTACGGGTTGCATTGTACACGTTAGTAATCATGGAATAAACTTGAAATTGTCAAAGTGGTCATCCAGGAATGTTAAGGTTATTGCACTGTTGAATACCTAAATGTTGTTGTTTTTAATTAAGGTTGTATTCTTATAGCCCAGCAGAATATTCCCTTAGTTAAATGTGTTATAAACATGTAAACCCTGACCAAATGTGGAAAAATCCAAGTAGAGACATTCAAAAGCATGCATTTTTCTAAATGTCATGGGTGTTGCTTTAAGAAAAACTATTAGGCTGTGTGAGAAGTGTTGAAGGACCGAGGTCACCATTCTCTGACTTGATGAAGAGTGTTATTCTAGGCTAGGGCCAAATGGGTGTCAGGGGGTCTGAAGAACTAACAATTTGACTGAGACCACCTGCGCACGCGCACACACACGCGCGCGCACACACACACACACACACACAAAATGAGACAGTCGTGTGTGCAAGTCTGTATGTACACACATACATACATGTCATATGATTTAAGAAACACAGACAGACACAGACAGACGCACACAAACAAACACACTTCCAGCTCCGTAATCTTGAGCTAAGCTTACTCTTAGCCTATTCACTCTCTCTCCAGCCCACTCTATCAACACCTCACCTCACCTCACCAAAACACCCCACACACAGCTTTACAGAGCCACAGACACTTGGACAAATCTCAGCTCCTTAATAGTTCAAGACTACACTGATGATGTCTCCTTGACACAGCTGAGGTGTGTTGTTAATGTTAAATCCTGTTCATATTCAGTTAAAGGTCAGATCTATGAGCCTGGGGTGAAATATGGCAGAAGTTCAAGACTGAATAAATTAATACAAAACCACAAATGTGTGCCCTTTCCTAGGGCAAATACAACCCCGAATACGGAATGCATCACAACATTTACGTCAGTACGGTTTATCTTTTCTTACCTCCAGAAACAGCATGCTCCTCTCTGGTAACTTCAACATGAGTCCTTACACCAGTATCCTGAAATCCCCAGGCACAGCACTCAAAACTATTAATCCATACCTCCCTGGCCCCTTACTGCTCCACACTCCAAACAGATCAAAAAATAAATAAATATAAGCCCTAGGGTGCACACACACAGCTTCTCTTCTCTTTAAAAAACAGTCCCCGGGTCGCAGAGTGACCGATCAGGTGACGGAAAAACCCAGTTGAACAAAAATAAATTGTTGCTGAATCCAAACACGTGCTCCTCATTGAGTCAATGCCGTGCTGCGGTTCTTAAAGCACAGACAGCAGACACAGACACTCACCGGCTGTGACTGAGACTGAGAGACGGAGACAGAGCGAGGTGGTCGTCCCAAACACTGAGTATAGTGGCACTGATTGAAGCGCAGACAGAGTGTGACCGACTGACTCAGTGACTGTGTGTATGTATGTATGCAATCAGAGCACAGGAGTAGTTGAGCCTTGTCAGCCCCTCCCACATTTCTCTCTTACACCCTATCCTCATACACCCCCCCCCTCCCCCCCACACACACACACACACACACACACACACACACACACAAAACACTTGAGAGTCAACAACCCTGTCTCCCCACCCCCTTCCTCCCCATCAAGCCCATAGGACTCCTCCACCCCCACTCCCTAAGTCAGAGAATTCCTTGAAGCCAGATGACTGTCCACTCTCTCTTGCCCTTCTCTCTCGCTCTTTCACTCCCTTAAGCAATCCATTTCTCTTCCATACTGCCATATTATTCCTAGTTCTCTCTTGCTGTTATTCGACTCATGGCTATTTTGTAAAGGCTGATGAATGTGTTTTCTTTTCCACCTTTCTTGAAACTTGCAGCGATGGAACTTGTTTAGGCCTTCTTTTTTTTAGACCTGTATAGAGTTGAGTTGAGTTGACTGTCCTCTGTTGATCTCATGTCATGTGTCAGGGTCTCTGATATGCTCCAAATGGTCTGATATCATCTGAGCCCACAAACGACAAACATTTATTTGATTGTTTCATTAAAAATAAACCGCACAGTGGACAGCTTGGTCCCGCCGGGCTGGTTTCTCAACGGCATGATTTGAACAAACACACCCGCCACAGGAATAGTATAGTATTTAGAAAAGACAGTTCCAAAATGAGACACGTCACTCAAACCCAACCCCCATTTGGTCAAAGTGAAACCTATTCTTACAAGAATGACAAATGGTTTGGTGGGGTCATCCAAGTCCTTGGTTGATTGGAAGACTATACACTTTTAAGACTCAATCATCTAATAGAGCAATGCAATCATTAAAATCTGGATGTCTCGTGCCAAACCGATTGTGCTCGGGGAACGCAGCATTTGTTGTTTAGGGGTTCATCGCTCTACAGCGGTTAGATGATTGTGCTTCTCCAGTCCCAATTAGGGGTGCCACAGTTAATCGAACTAATCAATTTCATTGATTATTAAAATTAGACAATTTAATAAAGTAATGTATTAATAATCTAATCTATCCATCTATGTTTTGGACATGTCATTATAGTTTTTTTCTTAATACAGTAAAAAAAAATGCTATGCTAAAAAAACAAACACAAAAAGCCCCTGTGGCTTGTTTCAATTGTGGTCCAGTCTACTCAATTCATCATCATGACCAATACATCAGCAACAACACGAATAGCAATAATAATATATAAATATAATATATTTGCATGGAGAAAAAAAAGTGGAAGATGCAAACTGACATGGACTCCTTCTGTGGGGCTCACTGTGTTTGTGTAAACACAAACCCCCCCCCATATCTCTCCCCGATTCCTGTCTACCTACTGTACAACAATCAATAAAGGAAAAAAGCCCCCCCCCCCCACCCCCCAAAAAACAAGATCTTAAAAAAATATATATATATATAATTGCGAATGCAGTGAGCACTTACTATGAGACCTAGCAGATCCTGTCTGTCTGTGTGTGTGTCTGTCTGTCCCGCTATACGTCCGTGTGTGTTGCATCAATCACAAACAAATCACTCAGCTCCATATATGGGCACAAAAGGGGCCAGGTCCACATATACAGTAACAGCGGGACAGATACACAGACAGACAGACAGACAGACATGATCTGCAGGGTCTCAGCTGTGTTCGCTTCCCGCGTTTGCGCGTCTTACTGGTATGTAAAAAGCATGTGCTTCTACTAGATTAATCGAAAAAGTAATCCATAGTTGCATCCTGGTAACAGTATCGTCAAGTTCTCACGAGAGAAAGAGAGAGAGAGGGAGAGGGAGATCTGCCCACAAACCTTGTCAGCAGCCCCCCAACACCCCACCTCTATTCCCTCTCTATTCTGAAGACACTGAATGAGTGAGAGGAAAGGGGTCTCTGGTACTCATCTCTCACTTCAGCTCCATCACAATGATGTCATTGTTTGTAGGGACACTTCATCTCAGGGACAAGCCTGACAATCCGTCCACACAGGACGACGCAAAGACTTTTGCTACAAATGGGGCCTTTTGCCCCTTTGGAAAGAAAAACATTTCATTGAGAAGATGCAATGATTGTGCATATTACTCATATTGGGCCTGTTTTAATGTAATTTTGTTTTAATTTTCTTGATTATATAATTCTACCACATTTCTTTTTTGTTTGTGAAAGAGTGCCACAGCAGAAGACGTTTTCATAACTGCATTAAAAACCTCATAGTCAAACCCTACTACCCTAGTGCATTCTGTCAAACAGGCGGACGAGAAGCAATCACATAATGCAGCATAATTGCGTTCCTGGTTCCCCGAGGGAAATTCACTCTGCACAGGAAGACAGCCACGTCACGTGTAGCAGCACAGGACAACGTCCAGCATGGTCAGTTGACAGGCCAGGGGATGTTTGGCGTGATTTATTTAGACAAGGTCTGCACCATCCGTCACCGTGGAAGACTGAAAGCCCATGATGGCTCCATTTAAAAGCCTCTAAATGACAAATGAGTTTACGCTATTGTCCAGCAGACAAAGCACCCCCCCTCCCCCACACGCAAAGCACCCCCTCCATGCGCGCGCATACACGCACACGCACACACACACACACACACACACACACACACACACACACACTTACTTCTCCCCTGACAACAGTTCAGAGAATGCTACAGGACTGTTTGTCACCTGCCACATTACCTGTGGCAAATGACAAATGACTATAAGTCACACAACTAAATGGCTTTGAAAGACAGAGACAGACAGACAGACAGACAGACAGACAGACAGACAGACAGACAGACAGACAGACAGACAGACAGACAGACAGACAGACAGACAGACAGACAGACAGACAATGCAAAAGAAAGAAGAGAGAGAGAGAGAGAGAGAGAGAGAGAGAGAGAGAGAGAGAGAAGAGAGAGCGAGAGAGAGAGAGAGAGAGAGAGAGAGAACGCAAGAGTGCCACAGAGATGGAGGCAGAGAGACAGAGAGTTTGGCAGCTCGCCGGGGTGAGGGGCAAAGCTTTCAGACGCGCTCTCAAGTTTTCCAGGGACCTTGGCACGGACTCCCTAAAGCCACTTTGTGTTTGGGTTTAGAGAATGATGTGCATTGAGTTTCCTTCTGAAGATATTTATCTGGATATGCATTTCTTGCACTCGGGAAATGTTATTTCAGGTTGTGTTGTGTGTGCCGTGCGTTCATAAGTACGAGAGCAAATGTGAGCGTGTTTGTGTGTGTGTGTGTGTGTGTGTGTGTTGGGGGGGGGGTCGTACAAAGAAGAGAGACTTCATTCACATTAGGCAATGGAGACAATGAGAGGGTGAGAAATGCTGTGGTGTGAAAAGAGACAGGTCCAAGGGACGAGTGTCTTTCTCTCAGAGACAATAGGCAGATAGGGGCCTTTCAGATTGGGCCCTGGGCTTGTGGCCAGGGACCCAGGGGCCTTCTAGAGAACACAGAGAGGACAGTTGACCTTGTCGTCTCCGCGGCTTCCTCCCAGAAGAGAGCGAAAGAGAGACAGAGCGCGGGACAAAGGGGAAGTGAGACCGTGCACGTGCGTGTGCATGCAAGGGTGTATATCCTATGATTCCTATCCACACACTCAGGTTATCGGCTTCTTGTGTTGTGGTTCAGTGTTGTAGTGTGTATTTGTATTGAGGTTCTCATGGCGCACAGCTCATTGCCAATGCCTCTTTCTTAATGCTGTCAAACACAAGTGCCGCAATGGAAGTAAACATGTCCTTTTTATGCTTATAATTATAATTATATATATATTTTTTTAAACCAGTGGGTATGTGCAATGGTCTGCCTACTCTTTGTGCCCTTGATAAATTAGGGCTCCAGTGGTTAAGGAATGACCATTAAACTAAACCAATCTAAAATCATACAGTGCAACAGGCATGCGTTGAGGGCCCTGCAGCCCCTTCCTCTCAGCCTCCAGATATTGAAGCCTCTGCCCCAGACGCGCGCGCCAGACATACGGACCACACCTCGTCGCCTCCTCTGTAACATCAGGAAGTTATGAGAGAAACACCTAGGGTGCAGTTCCTGCCGTTTCCCCCCTTCCCATTGTAAACCTGGTCGCTGTGGTCCCACAAGCGGACCATCGTGGGGCTAAGGCGTAATTCTATGTGAACCCTGGTCCAGGACATGTGTTGGATGGATGATGGATGCCCGTTACAATTTTACATTTCCACAACTCACGAGAGGAAAACTCATGTAGTACTGTACTACCTGTCCTGTATACAGTATGCAACACACTTTCATGCCCATAGATAAGAGAGCGTTAATGCACATGCATTGTATTCACTCACAAACACACTTGCGCCACCCCTACCCTTATCTCTAAACTTATTTGCTATTTTTTACTATTTTGAAAAACCTTTTAAAATAGTTCAAATAGCCGATCTACAAGCTTACATATAACATGTCGATGCAGATCGGCTCAACTATTTTTTTTGGGGGGAAGTGAAGACTGACAAGAAAGAGGGAGAGAGAGAAGTGGAGAGACATGCAGCAAAGGTCGTCATGAATGGGACTCGAACACGCGGCACGCTGTCAGGCCAAAGCCTATGTGAGGCATGCACCTGGACCGCTTAGCTAGCGGGCGTCCCAAAATGTTTGTATATCTGCCATCTTTGCTGTTTATTATGGCCCCGTGGCACGTGCAGATTACGAGCACTACTAGTTCATGTGGTTAATAACACTTTATTCTGATGAAAGGAAACGCGAACTGAGCGAGATTGGGGGTTGTCTGGTTGAGACAATTAAGGCCCAGTGGCCTCAAGAATGAGGCAGCTGGGTGCTTTTCATTGGGGTAACTATATCTGAACATTACACGCAGCACTTTCTGTCCCCATGGAAGTTGAAAGGCAAATGACTCAACGCAAGTGACATGACTCAACATGTTGCATTTGACGGAGAGGACAGTTAATCGTTAAAGAAAAAAGTGACAGCTGCATAATACTGCCATTCATTACACTCCAGTCCTGGCTGATCGTGAGTGAAATCAGATAAGCTGAACATTTGAACCACAATCTGTCTTCCCTAATTCAGATTCTTGGCAGCCAACTAACCCTAAGCACGAGACTCACTTTTCGTTTGTCGAGAACACATTAATGTAGAGGAGCCCGTCTCCGTGCCCTTGGTGGCCTCAACATACCGTACTTAAGACTATAGACTTGCTGCATTTCATTGGAGAAATATATTACATTGTAATTGATACTGCTACAGTTTATTGGTGCTCTTAGATGGCCAAACTCTTGATTAGCAAACTGATTAGAAGCTTAGGAGGTAGAGTCGGTCGCTTGGGAAACATATGGTTCCATGTTCGTTCTCCAGTGCCCCTGAGTTAAGTGTTGGAATGTCCATGAGCAAGACACTGAAGCCCTGATTCTCTGATGAACAGGTTGGTGCCTTGCATGGTTTGTTCCGCTCGCTATGTGTGTGTGAGAATGTGTGTGAATTGGTGAATGTAATGCACATTGTAAAGCGCTTTGGATAAAGGTGCTACATAAATGAACCATCTACGGTCGAATGGAAGTCAACATGCCTGGGCAAATATCACAGTACTGACACCTCTGTCCTGAGTCCTGAGTGATCCCCTGCCAGAGCCATTACCTGGTGCCACAACTACACGTACTATCCTAAAGAAGGCCGTCCTCTGCAGTTCTCCCTTTAGAATGCAAATGACTGTGCTCTTTCTATTCGTTCTGACATAGTGCTTGAGTGCCGAGTATATTCGTAATCTGCTGTCCATTGTGTTGTGCTGCGTCGGAGGTGTTCTGCTGTCCCTGTGTCGTCATGACTCATCAGTATGTAAATGGTGTTCCGTAGGAGTTGTTTTCGACACATTTCGGAGCATTTATTCATGAAGCCATTCTCGTTCGTACTTTTCGGTCTTATATAAAGTCTGAATGTACGTTCTGCAATGTCCTGTTGCACTAATAGATGGTGGAAGTGTTTATTGTCAGCCTGTCACTGCACCATAATTTCCTAGGCAATTACCTGCCAATAAAGAAATGCTGTGATCCGTAGTTCCGTACATGCATAATCACATTCAAGCTCGCTTGTAACTTAAAGCCCCAACGCACACCCTTAGACAAAGTGCTCAAATTCACATCTCAATTCACAGCCATTATCGTCATTATCACAATTCGGGTCCTTCAAGTCCACACACTGACAGACACCTCTCCTCAGGTCATTGACAGCAGGAAATGGGTCTCTGCCGCCCACTCACCGGCCCTCTGCTAACACCCCACCCCCAGCCCATTCTCCAATAGTGCATTACCAACCAAGCAGGTAGAGGTGCAACTACAAAGTACATTAATGTCCTCGCATCTACTGTATCTGCAAACTGATTTCTTACAACTTTTTAGTTTCCCTGTGGATGAATTAAAAATCAAAGGAAGACATTCCATCATCAAAAACCCCAGAGGCATCATAACAGGGCTTGTATAGGGCAATATTCCAGTTCATGGAGTGCCATTGCAGTGTTGGCTGGGCTGCCAGTTCAATGTTAAAAGACGTCACCACTCCTAGGCATCGTAACCACCGCAGTGTGACTGGGGTTAGAAGCGTCGTAAAATGCAGTGCCGCGGTGTGTTGCCATGCGGGGTGTTATCTCCCCACCTCTGCAACAATAGAAACAGCAATAAAAGTGGGCTAAAGGGGGGTGAAAGAAGCGGGAAATGGAGTGATGATGAGAGATCTGTGGCAAGGATTGGGCTTGGAGGTATACATTCCTCGGTTCGCATTGTATTTTTGTAGCATTTATTTTCAGCTATAATCGAGGTAAAAACTAAAGTCTGGGTCAGTGCTGTTGGCTATACATGCTCACACCTATGTAATCGCATTTATCTGAACCCTTCGTCTTATCTCAGTAACCTGCACGATCACTTTTATTTTTACAAGAGGCCTGTTTGGGTAGACTGAGAAGTTGAACCTTTGGACATAATAACAGGTAGATCTATGGACTGGCTGTGGGGATTGGATTGAAATCAGTTAATTTATGCTCAAGCTAAATAAATCCTTGATGTTAAATTCTGTATTTAAAATGTAGTGTTCTTACTATAAATGGCTCCAGTTTGCCTCATCTCAACACAACTACAAGTTCACAATGCGTCGACGCATTGTGAGCTTGGTAGGGCTCAAATGGTTAGTGTATATGTTTTGTAATAATAATCAAAATATACAAAGCAACTAGTAACTAAAGTTTTCAAATAAATGTAAAATGTAAAAGTACAATATTCGCCTCTAAAATGTATTGGAAATTGAAAATACTCAACTGTAGTACAAATACCTCAAAATTGTACTTATGTACAGTACTTAAGTAAATGTACTAGTACACCGCTGCAATCATAATCACCACTCTACCCGTGAGCCACCACAAACCTATGTATGTGCTTGCAAAAAAAATAAAAAATAAAAATGTATGCAAGCACACAAACTTGGACTCTGCTACTATGAAAAAACATATATTGGACAATAATTAGCTCTGGGAACATCAAAATTCATTAACTAGACACCTTAAGGATTATAAAAAGGTAGGTTAGAAAAATATATCTTCCGGGTACATGAATTGACCCCTTCCTATACCAGACTATTAGGTCCGGGGTGTTCCAACCTAGGTTAAATTCCCACAACAGCCAAGATGCTGATGGCTGGCCATGTGTTCTGCCGTATAGTACCCTTGAGCAAAAGCACTGAATTCCTGTCTACGCTCTCTCACTGTGTACAACACAAATGTAAGTAGACTTCCCACATACAATACATGCATGAACAGGCATCACGACCATTTGTCACGTCTCTTCAACCGCTCACCTTTCCTAAATGCCAAAACAGCCTCGTTGCAGGATTACATGCTCTGCATCTCATTTATCCAGTGACTCAAACCCGATGTACACTTTGTCGTACAACAGTGTCACGCGATGAAAAGCGCAAATCTACAGTATATGCCCACAAGAGTGCAAGTCACAAGCCGATCTAACAGCTCTCCAGCTACGAGCGTGGAGATCACGCTAAGCGTGGCTATTTTCAGACAATTTGTTTTATTCTTTTCACTGAATGTGATGTATAATTATTTCTGTTACATGTCTATGTATCTGGCTTGCGTCATATTACCAAAGCAGGACATTTTAGTGACCAGACTTCCCTACTACCCTAGCTGTGAGAAAAAAATACAAATAGCATGGAAATAGTGCAGGCTATTGAAAACAGCACCACTTTGCTGCTCACAAAAGAGTGTTATTATCCCAGAGAGATTGAGCACTTTCACTCACACTTATCACTTCACCGAGGAAGTGGCCTAGATGTGGGAAGAATGGCCCTATCATGGAGCTATCATGGCTATTAGGGAGACAATACCAGTTTTTTTCACACCAGAGTACTTTGTGTGTGTGTGTGTGTGTGTGTGTGTGTGTGTGTGTGTGTGTGCGCGCACTCGTGCGCGTATTTATGCATGTGCGTGTGAGAGAGATATGTTGTGTGTCTGTGGATGTGTTAAGTTTTCTTTTTTAGTATCCTCATTCTGCAGATGATTGAGTTTTAAGATCCAAGGTAATTAACTCAGTGTACCAGCACTGTGCCGCACGCACACGCACACACACACACACACACACACACACACACACACACACACACACACACACACACACACACACACACACACACACACCTTAATTTGATATTGTTAAGTGATGCATTCCTTCTTTAATAGAACCCAGAGGACATTGTGACCATCTTACTGAAAGGTGAGCTACCGTGTGTGTGTGTGTGTGTGTGTGTGTGTGTGTGTGTGTGTGTGTGTGCAACGGCGTCAACTCCGGGAGTGCCTGAGAGTTTAAGCACCCACTGGCAAAATAATAAGCCAAAAAGCACCCACTGAAATGGAGGCTGAAGATCCCCTCCCCCTGGTCATTTTGTCACGTAGTCACACACCTTTACGGGGGGGGGGGGGGGGGGGGGGGGGGGGGGGCGCTTGGGCCACTGAGGTGGTGGGCAAACAGGTATTCATTCAAATGCTAATAAGGTGGCTTTTTTTCTTCTGCCAGGTAGAGAGTATAAATGTTGCATACAGTACAGTACAGGCTTTACTTCCATTTGACTACTATGATGAAGCCACCTCAAGCCAAGAAGAGATTCGTCCAGTCCATGCTACAATTCGGCGCCGCCGCTGCCACCGCCAAGACCCGGCTCCCAGTGCCCGCTACCGCCACACCGGCTCTGGTGCCCACTGCCGCCACACCGGCTCTGGCGCCCGCCGACAAGATCCCGCTGCCCGCCGCCGACAACGTAGCTGCCGAGGCGGACAGCACTGTCAGCGCCAACACAACGGCTCTTTTAAGAGCTAATAACACTGTCAGCAGCCAGCAGCCCGGGGGCGCAAATATGCCCGAAAATATCAACCCATCTGGAAAGAGACATTTACCTGGATCACGTACAACTCTACTAAAGACAAAGTGTTTTGTAGCCTTTGCTCTAAAGCTGTGGAGCTGGGTGCTACACTACCATCGAAAACAACACGCGAACAAGATACATTGAATGCGTTTACACGCGAAGGATTTTCCTCCTGGCAAAAAGCTCTTGAACGCTTCAAAAGGCACCAGAAATGTGATGTGCATCGAGATGCTGCCCTAGCCATCAACAGCTTTCATGCTGAAATGTTGGAACAAGATGCTGAAACAATTTAATGTGTTCGTTGTGAACTGAAAGCGCACTGTGTTCATTAGCAAACTGTAAATAAAGTACCAAACGAAAAAAAAAAAAACTAGTTTTCTTCCCCCGCTGGGGGGGGGGGGGGGTGGCTGGGGGCGGGACTAATGTAATGCTAGCACAACGTAATGCTAACACCAAAAGGGGTTCCCACCTAAAATGGGTCAACTGCGATACCATAGATAGATCAATGGTTTGGAGACCAGTGATCCATCCATTCATCTGCATGGCACGCTCACAAAGCCATAAACATGATTAACTATGCAGGCGTCCAGATTTACAGCCAACAGCAACCTCGGGTTGCGTCAGGCAATGAGATGTGCCAGCTAAGAGTTTATCTAGAAAATGGGCATCAGTCGTGAAAGACAAATCGAAAGTGTATACGTGGGAACCGTAGGAGGGCAACGTGTGATGACATATCGGGCATGAAGAATAGGAATGTTGCATCGTGCTAATTATGGGAAAGCCAGTGTGTGCTTTGAGTAATATGTGAACAGAATGTGAATGTGTGTGTGTGTTGCCCTGGTGGCTTAAAATAAAAACCTGTGTGTGTGTGTGTGTGAGAGTGTGTGTGTGTTGGGTTTTTAGAAGATAGATGTGGACCATGGGATGGAGGGGCTTAATGACGAGACCCTTGGGGAGTGGCTCGCCAGTGAACCGGTAAAAACGCACGCGGACAGACAGACACACAAACATGCATGTTCGCATCGACACACATGCGTGTGTACAACACACAACCTCTTACATAAACGTATTATACAGTATATAGATACACACAAACACATGCTGTATCTAGCTCTCTCTGTAGTACACACACACACACACACACACACACACACACACACACACACACAAACACACACACTCTCTCTCTCTCTCTCTCTCTCTCTCTAATATGTAAGCAAACTGCCTGTGAATTACACAACCGCTGCACTCATTTTCACATCCAGTGAAGCCACCAGTGGGAACGCATGGAGGCAGAGGCTGGGAACGGCCAGTCACACCATGCATTTCTGCTGCAGGCTCATTGTCACAGCCTGGCCGCAGTTTCACCTGCTTGGGGCCGACGGTTCTCAGAGCATATGGGGTTGGGAAGAGAAAGGGTGTGTCCAGGTGTGAAACCCTATACAGCCTGTACCATACTGTCGAGCGTTCCCCCAGGCCCCCGCTTTTTTTGGCTGAATATGGGTTACGAGAAAGAGAGACAAGACGGAGAGAGAGATAGGCAGACCACAATGACGCTGCATGTTAGGCAGTACAGGTTTGTCGGATGCTTTCATCGTGAGTGTTTCACATTGAATAGAATGAGCTTATAGTTTCGGTGAATGGTGTAACTGCCAGCTAGCTGTGTCCTATCGCGTCTTGCTTTGGCAAACCTCAAACGGACACATAAATTGCCACAATTCCTGGAGGTCAAATCCGTGAACTTTGTAGCCACAAGATATTTGTTCAAACCACTGCCTGTCCGTCCTATCCTATCACCCCCAGCAGACAGAGATGAAAACAAGACTACAAGGATAAAATCTCCAGCTAGTGGTCCCTAGAGGCTGTGCTGCTCCATACAGCAAAACCAGACCAAAGTGTCCCACTTTGTCTCTCTCTCTTTACGTGAAAGAGTGTGTGCGCGAAAGAGAGAGACATGTTATTGACTTTTTGCGTGGCACAGAGGAAGAGATAAAGTGGTTGTGTAATAATCTGTTGCAGTTTTATTATTGTAGCGGAGGGCATATATTACATAATAATTTGCAATATATGAGTAGGTGATATATTGTGTACGAAGTGACATTTTGGCATGAGGGTGGACGCCAAACGAAAAGCCATGCAGTAATAAATATTCAGTAGGGTTTATCCTCTGCGAAGCATGATGGTGCTCAGCAATACATGACATGATCATCTTTAGAGCGGCGCTACCAGTAATTCGGCTGGCGTCCGATTTCGGTAGCCTACTTGGCTCCCACGCGCTAACAACACACCTCTCAATGCTTTTAAGCCTTGAAAATAATTATGCCGAAGCCCATGATCCCTTATTATTTTTCATCTTAAGTTTCATATAAATATAAAAAAAATACATACATGTTCCCTTCCTTCCCGGATATTATTCAGCAAAGAGTTGAACAAAGATTATGACGATTATGCCGGGATTAGGGGGCGATGTGGTATTTGGTCTGAAGACAAGAGCTCATAGCCTCTGTCTTGACTCGCCCTGGTTTGCTCCCAGTGTGTACACTCACTGATCCATCACTCACACAGCAGCTCTGTGCCTGTCACTGGGCAGGGATCCAGGCCACACAGGCAAACCTCACATGGTCATCATTGCTTGACAGGAATACGGTGAGAACTAGGAGCATCAGTTACTCAAAAATAAAATGCTGTTTTGAATTGGGTGATTTTTACACAAGCCAACATATCTACAAATTGCTTGTTGCTATAGTGGTGCTCAAACGTTTTCATGTCCAGGACATGTTCTTGTGAGTTGTGACCACCAGAAGCAAAATGTTGAGTTAAAAATCTGTACTGTGTGGGGGTCCCCGCAACAACCACACCCCCATGAACGTGCCCAGGGGGGTGGCCCGGTTCCGGCGAGCCACCGTCCGAAACGGTCTAGAAGTGACAGAGTTACCGTGTTGCAGCTTCCCGTGCTCGGACATACAGACACAGACATGTTGTGTGAGCGGTGACCACCGCAGCGTGACAATAATGTGGTAGTTTTCAGTGGTCACCTCTTCACCGAAAACTGGACTATGAAATAAATAATGATATAAAATAAATAATATAGAATTTCAGCTAATCACACTTTCCAGAAAAAAATTAGAAAAATAATTAAACGCATTAGATTCAGAACATTTTCTTCTGGGGGAGTAGCAAAAAAATACCAGACTCCCTAAAGGAGCTACAGGGTGATTTATACCAAGTATAAAGCCATGCAGTTTTAAGCCCTTCGTTGTCTTTTTACCGTTCGATCTATACCAAGTATAAATCACGCCTAACTCTCTCATCTTAAACCCCTGAGAGGGTGGCTGGGTTTGGGTTCGACCAAGGATGCTCTCCCCTGTGGCATTCCATGGAATCCACGTCCCAATCTCCAGTAGCAGGCCTGATGCTCATGAGTAAACACAAAACACTGGTTGGGCTTGCTCCCTATTTCACATCCCTCTCTGTCTCTCTCTCTCTCTCTCTCTCTCTGCTCCTCCTGCTGTCTGCCAATCTTTCTTTCACATGTGCACTCTCTTCCTCAGTCTCCCTTCAAGCTGTCTCTTCATCTATCTCTCTTCCTTCCCCCAGGTTGTTTCTCACTCCATCTCCCTCTACTTTTCCCTGTCTCCGTCTTTCCTCTCTCTCTCTCTCTCTCTCTCTCTCTCTCTCTCTCTCTCTCTCTCTCTCTCTCTCTCTCTCTGACCAGTGACTACACACAAACTGACCATCACACAACATAAGTCAGTGGTTCTCTAACATTTTACGTCAAGAACCCACAAATTAACATGTATTTGGACTCCCACCTGACAATATATCCGTGTTTCAAAATGATTCAAATCAAGATCTTTCAGAACTTTTCACGAAATAAAAAAGAAAATAATCTACAGGGTTAAAGTGGTAACTTGATTTTCATGATATAATTAAGTAATTGAGCTGGGGACGTTGAGAACCGGCGATATAAGCCTGTGGTTTTCAACCCTTTTCATATCAAGGCCCATTATGTATTTGAGCCACGGACCACCATTTGATTACATCTAGCCTCTCAGACCCAAGACTTAGAATAATGTGTTAAGTAAGTAGCCTTGCTGAGCCATGAGGCCCATAAGGCAGGAGCCTATCTCCTGTTTCTGTAGCATGAGGCAGCTTGATGTACAAAATGGTAAAAAGGTAAATGGTGCATTCATATGCTTTACATAGAGTTGTGCATTACATTCACCCATTCACACACACATTCATACACTGATGGCGGCGGAAACCATGCAAGGCACCCACCAGCACATCAGGAGCAATTAGG
Source organism: Protomyctophum bolini (assembly GCF_963924005.1). Classification (NCBI taxonomy): domain Eukaryota; kingdom Metazoa; phylum Chordata; class Actinopteri; order Myctophiformes; family Myctophidae; genus Protomyctophum; species Protomyctophum bolini. Next base: position 9,847,148 of record NC_137884.1, on the reverse strand, counting down.
GGTTCAGTGTCTTGCTCAAGGACACTTCGACACCAACTCTGGAGGAGCCCGGGTTCAAACTGGCAACATTGCGGTTACCATCCAGCCACTCCTGAGCCACCGCCGCCACCAAATGCACGGATGTATGCATGTCCCATTGCACACATATACTGTACATGCATACAGTAAACAGATGCACACAGGGTCGTATGCACTCACGGCCTGTGTGCATGCAAGTGTGCGTGTGTGTGTGTGTGTTGAATCAACACAGATCACACATGCAAGCAAACAAATGCCAGTGTGCAGACTGTGCACCAATACATGTGCGCACATATACAGTGCACGAGGATGGATGGACACACGTGCACAAGCCCTCACATGTTGGATTTCATGGGTGGCTGGCAGAGCATAATGGAAGTCTCCCTGGATGCAATTTACCCCCCCAGTTTACTGTCTGGCTTTGGAGGTCATTAGTGTAAAGCACAATAGACATTTATTTACTAGCTCATTAATGCAATTGGCGATTTCAACTCCACTTCACCACAGGGAGACAAAAAAGGGGGGGGGGGGGGGGGGGGGAAGCAGCGGATTTCATACCAGCAAAACAGAGATGACAGTCAAATGACTGTTTGCGTTGTGTTCTGGAAAACCCCAAGCTTTCAGCAGTTAACTGCTTTGAGCCAATATGTACTACATTCCACTTCACTCTCTCTCTGTCTCTCTATTGTACAGTGCAGTTTCTATCTGCCTCTCTCTCTCTCTCTCTCTCTCTCTCTCAGTCTCTAGCTGAAGGATATATGCCACTACTTGATTACAAACCACACGGCACAAAGGGCAGTTTGAGCTTGTCTTTAGTCAGCGGGGGAAAGCCAAGCCAGTTGTTATAAAACACTCTATACCTCTCATTAAATATGAGTGGATTGCGCTTGGAGAAATTCACTTAACTTACGGCAAGCGTGCGGTATATATATATATATGGCTCCGAGAACGTCGCCGAGGGGCGTGGGTTTTTGTATGGACAAACCGAGTTTCGCCTGAAACTCTCATAGCACACAAATACTATCCATCTGTACACAATGTGAATACTCGTTTTCATGTAGCCTTGAGCATGATCCAGGCAGTATCAGTAAAAAGTATGACGTTACATTGCAGACTTGTAAAATATATTTAGTAGTGGTGCAGGCACTGAACACAGGTGAGAAAAACTTGTATTATGGCTCTGCAGGCTGAGACTAGAATCTAGCGCTCAGGGTTCCTTCAGGGGGTTCTAATTGGACCCGTACAGGTCTGTAACTTTGTGAGTTATGGGGGCTCTGTCGCTCTTCAAATGCAGACGTTTGATAACCACTGCTATAGTTTATGGATTTTATGTGAAGGGTGCTTTCAAATGACAAAAAAGGGGGGGAAAAAAAGATGAAAGGCCTTTTTTTGGTGAATTTGGTGAACCCCTCCTCCCTCCAGCTTAACTGGCACCATGTTTACCACAACGAGCAACAATTTCCTGAGTGCGGGTGGCAGAATCAGATTGGGGGGATTGGTCCATTTCCCTTCGGACAACACCCCCCTTCCCCACAGGTCTCCAGGGACAGTCTGAATAGTAAGGAGATGGACAGACAGATAAGGACACACATATCCCCTCTCCCTACTCAAAGACCACTGGGGACGGAATGGGTGGGGGTGCAGCCAAAACTGTGATGCATATCCTTGACAAGACTGACGGAAACGTATGATTCCCATGCCAGTAAAGGCCCTTTGAATTTAATTGAGAGAGAGAGAGAGAGAGAGAGAGAGAGAGGACAACAGCAAATGGAAGGAGATAGGGAGTGAGTACTTTACCCATTTTATATCTTATCTTCGTATAATTGATCCTCACAAATGCTCATTATAAGATGATAACATTTCTCTGTCTACTCGCTCTGTTGTACTGAAGGTTGTGGACAGTTCAGAAACCTGCCTACCAATGACATCATCAATGGGGATTTCGAGCTAACTAAATAAACTAAAGTCTCTCTCTTCCTGGAAAGTTAGCACACTGAAATAGAAGTAACTGTTGATGAAACATAAACATTACAAATTGAAATCTGTGAACCGATGATGTCACTGGTAGGCAGAATTCGGAACTAGACAGAAATGGTACCATATTATAATGAGCATTAGTTAGGACCAATTATATGAAGATGGGTGATGTGCTCCTTTAAGAAAGAGAGAGAGAGAAAATTAGGTGTAGACAGAATAGAAAGGCTGGATAGAATTACAATGGTATGCGTGCTATTATTTCCAGAAGACAGACGAAAGAGAGCTGAAGATGGCAGAGGACAGGGTGAGAGGAGGAGTATCATGGGCGCGAAAAAGACAAACACGGAAAGTAAGAAAATGCAAAAGTACGAAGTCAGCTGAGGACTCGGTGCATGACAGAGAGAGAGAGAGAGATGGGTTGAAGACACAGCGAGTGGGAGGGGTGTGTGTGTGAGAGAGAGGCAGAGAGAAAAGAGGACAGATACAAGAGAGAAGGAAGGGGTATATGCACGACTGAAAGAAGCAGAGAAGAACCATGGAGAACGAGTGAGCGTGAGAGTGACGGGAAGGAAGAGAGAGAGAGTGGGCATTTGGTCTGTGATCAGGCCTGAGTGGAGGCCATCCGAGCTCTTCGGCTTGTGTTGCTACTAGCCTTATGCCTGATTAATACGACGTTGTGACTCGTGTGATGGCGGTCCGTGCCGAAAACAGCAGATCTACAAGCTCAAAGTGCGGTGCGATGCTGCTGTGTATACTTTCGCAATTCGTACAGAGTACATAGAGTAGAGACAGAGTTGCGACATTGAGGGGGCAGAAAACAGCCCGGTCACGTGGTTCACGCGCGAGCCCATAGACTCCATTCCGTAAACTTCCGGTGTCCCTATTCGCCAATAGAAGTCTATATGTTTCTCCTACCCATTTTGATCAGCGAGGGTGCGAGGGGCGGGGCAAGGTGACGGCCCTGGAACAGAGTTGTCGTAAATCCGTCTCACTCTATGGCTCTGCTTTCGCTGCGGGAAATCAGGCCCGAGGAACGCACCGTCCAACCACCTGAGACCAATTTACTCTGCCATGTTTCTGTGCTGCACATGTTCTCTACACACACTGTATCTCCTGTCTGCACAAATGAATGGCTTTCATTTCGCAAAACACTATGTAACTGTTTTGGAATAATTCCTACCACCTGAAATTCACCCACCCACCCCCCTCCCTTCTCTCTTCCTAGACCGTCTCTCCCCGTCTTGCCAAATGAATAGCTTTCATTTGCAAGACAACACTGTAATTATTTTGGAATCATTTTTAACACGTGAAATTAATCTCTCCTCTCTCTCTCTCTCTCTCTTTCGGTTACCAAAAGGACACGTGGCCTCTTGTCAGAATCAGACCTGCGATCCGTCTGTAACTACACGACCGGCGGTCCATCCCCGCTGCAGGTTGCTGCGTGCATTGGAGAGGTAAATGCATAGGCTACACGTACCAGGTGACTTACAAAAATCACACCCAAACATAAGTGCGTGTGATCCAGGGATAGAGGCCTTTCATGTCGTGCCCGATCAAAGGGAACCGCTCAAAAGTTATCATTTCCACAACTTTGTTCCGTCATCTGGCCCCGGCAGGGATCATTCGAATCGCAATAATTACATGCTTGTTGTGCAGTTGGCGTGCCTTTCCATATGAGACTGTACGTCCCCCCTATACTGTTTACCTTAAGGTGAGCTTTTTAAAAAGCCTTTTAATTACCATCTGCTAATAATCATCAGCTTTAATGTCTACATAACAACCGCGCCTGGCGACGGCCAGCGTCTGGCCCGCTGTGTGTGTGGGAGTGGGATATAGAGAGAGTGTGTCTGTATGTATATGGAGAGAGAAAGTGTATGTGTGCGCTACCAGCAGTATTTGGGCTGCTCTCTTATGTACTGTGTGTGTGTGCATGTGCAAGTGTGTGTGTGTGTGTGTGTACATGTGTGTGTGCGTACATGTGTGTGTGTGTGTGTGCAGCTTTAATTATCATCAAATAGAGCTGTGTGTATGTGTAATTAAGGTGGTGCCTCTCGTACACAGGAGCTCTCTCTCCCCTCAGAAACACCACCACAGCAGCTACGTCTCTAATAACAAGTGCTGCGGGCGTCTTTTATTTGAGCTGCTGTACAAGTTTTGACACAGAGCGTGGCTGTCAAGCTCCCCAATCCGCGGTCCACATTATTCGCCGGCCCCGATGTTTGTCTAAGCCCTGGATTGCCTCCGCTCTCCGCAGACTGACCATAATACCAGGCCTGCGCAGCCAAACGTGGCCGGCGGGGTTTTTTGGTCTCTGACCACGCGAACCGGCCCAAGAGCAACCACGATTAGCCGAACCCCCTCACTACAACTCCCATCCCCCGTTTACATTACAGCAATGGCTTAGTTGCGAGCGGGTTTTCGTCCACCGTAAATAACCGATCTACAAGCTCACAGCGCACGGTGACTACATAACTACTACGGTAACTTTACAGCCTTTACATCTTCTCTCGCTAGCCACACACGGCAAAATCCCAACATGCTTGGCTTGTCTCCCCGCACCCCAGCTTTGTTGGACGCAGTACTGATGATAAATATAAGCTACATGCCTAAAATGTGACGCGAGAATGCATTGCACCATTTCCTGATCAGTTCCTGATCTCTCCAGGCACAGTGTCAACAGCTGCTGGCGTTCTGCTGGACGAGGATACATGTTTGACTAGCTGGATGAAGACCAAGATACCACAATATGCTTTAATTGGTTTCTATGCCTCAGAGCAGCTCTAATTTTGTCATTAACTGTCAATCTCGTTCTGCAGTTCGACCCCTCTGAAGTTTAGCCCTGACGCACTTGACTACTACTACAGTGGGAATTGGCTTGGCAAGAGAGTCTGTAGTTATGAGTGATTTACCAAGTACACAGTCTTGCACTTGATTTATTTCTATATGACAGCACAAATAGGCCTGTGTGTGTACAGTACACCGAGTGGTTTGACGTAGGCACACACAAAACTGTATTATTGACATACCGATACTGTAAATGGAAGCACACACACACACACACACACACACACACACACACACACACACACACACACACACACACACACACACACACACACACACACAGTTTATCTTTCATATTGGGTCCATTTATTTAATGTCATGCCAAGCCTTGCTCCAATCCAAACACTGGGACATAAGCCATCCATCCATGGATGCTGCAGGGACCGGCAGCAACTAACTACCCCCGAACAAACACCACCACCACCACTCTAAACATATAGACTAAACTGCCTGTATAAAAAGTCTACACTTGCAATTACGACACGTGCCATTTGGCAGAAATGTTTACACCCAGTGCTTTTTACTGTACTGTCTGAAAACAGGCGCAAGTTTATGAGTGTTGCATTCCAGTTCTATTCATTGAAAAGCTGTATGTCATGTACAGACTATGTAATGTGCAAAACGTGAAAACAAACATCTATTAAGACAACTGAATGATTTGATCAGTCATTGCCCTAATTCATCATCCAATATTCGTTTTACCAAGGTTCTAGTCTGCACAAGCGCATATTATCCACATGAAACAATGAAACAATTTGATATCATTTTATGCTCTATGACTCATCTTTTATGGAGTGGCTCTCTATTTTTATAGGAAGCTTGTGTAATACCCGGCCGTAACTTGCTCCTCCAAAGGGAGCTAGTTCTCTTGGCGAGGCTTGTTGCTTGCCTTGTCTACCTGAGTTGGAGATCTGGGTTCGATTCCAGCTCAGGGTGCTAAACGTTACACTAGCTGTCTATAAGGGTCTGTCTGTGTGTATGACTTTCCGGATCTAATCGCTGGACCAATCAGTGGCAAATTTGCTGCTGCCAGTTAGGCCAAAGAAGTGCTCTGTGCATTCATTTTCGCATATGTTTTATATTTTTTGAAATATTTGACTTCAATGGGTCTCGGATGGTGCTGAAACCTTGCTCAAATATGGACCCATATGTCCTGGATATGTCTTAGATGACTGATGTCGTAGATTGGCCACATGAAGTCCGAGATCCACATGGAAACCACACAGTTATTAGACCGGTCTTGTTTTTTTTTTTCTTTGAATGGATTCCTGGTATCTCAGGAATCAGAGAAGCAATGCTTTCAACGGTTTTTCGTGCTACAGTCAGATGAGGTGTTTTAGCCGAGTAACTGGTGGGCGGCCGGCCGGGCCTGCGTCTCTGAATTCTGGATCCAGACCCCCCCCCCCACACACACACACACACACACACACACACACACACACACCAACAGAACACCCCGGGGTCGTCAACTAAAGAGGTTTTCCAGGAGAGGTTCCAACAATATCAAAACAATCTCCCGGCTGGATTTCCTCTTTGGCAGTAGAACCGCCTCTGGAGAAAGGGGAGGGGGGGGCATACATACGATGGAACGTGCACTGCAGGATCGAGCCTTATGTTTTCAATCTTCCCACCCTGGTGAACCCAAGCCTGCTTGTGCTGTTGAAGTGTGCATCCATCTCTGGATGTTGGAGAGAGAGAGGAGAGAGCCCCCCCCCCCACCCCCAAGAGCAACCAAACAAAAGTGGCAAGGACGCAATTATGATTATGCAGAATGCATAAGCATGTTGGGATAATATTATTCTGGTGAAAGCTGGATTTGAAAGTGTAATCAAATGTCTCACACCAGGTTAGCAGTCACTTCCCTGCATCCCTTTGTAACACAGTCTCTCTCTCTCTCTCTCACACACACACACACACACACACACACTTCGTCTAGTCAAGAAATAGCTCCTGGCTTCATTGAAATCCTCCGTTGTAGCCTTTCCTCCGACCTCTTCTTTCTTGGCTAAGAAAATAATAACTGCCTTCTCTAGCGAATGCAGAAATAAAAACCAGGGGTGTTAACTTTTCTTACACTCTCAGAGTGTTACATTAACACTAGATGTGACTGTGTGGGTGGACAGATGAATAATGATCAAATGCATGTGTGACACTGCTCTGGCTCGTGCTCCTCTGCATTCCCATTGGTTCCTCCTCTGAACGCTGACAACCTATCCATTTATCTACTGTACAGTGCTCTTCACAAACCGCCCCGGAACGCACGCATGCTAAATGCTTAAATGCAATGTATAGCCCATAAGTTTGAGGTATAAATCAAGCTGTCGGGGTTTCAGAACACACGCCAACGCAATTTAAAATAGCGATGTAATGAATTCTCTGACAACAAAGGGCCACTGTGTTTTGAGTGCAGAAGCAGCCAGACACTGGAGACATTAGATGCAATGTTATGTGCAATACGAGACAGCGAACAAGCACCGCAGTGCAGTCCAGTTGGTCACCTGAGGGACAGGCTGACTGCACTTAAGTATGTACAAATGGAACCAGATGAACCCTACGGGTCCATTTGGTTCCATTTGTACTGCACTCTCAGAATTTTATTGTGTGGATTCTTCGATGTGGTCTCAATGGCTGACCCATTAACTGGAGCTTTAACTAGGTAGACCTTTCACGGACATACCCCCAGCTGACACACAAACGCACACATGAAAACACACTCGCTAGAAACGCGTGAGGAGACTAGCGCACGCGCACGCACAAATGCACACACTATGTAAATTGATATTCAAACAAACACAACCTTGGCGAGGAAACACGCACACAAACCTCTAACACATTAACAAAACATGTCGGTTGTACCTCCAGCAGAAGTGAAGTGGAGTTAATGAGCAGTGCACACCACTCCAATGACTGGCCCTGTGTGTCCCTGACTCCCTATGTGTCTATGTACAGTATGTCTGTTTCAACCGTTTGTTATCTACAAAGCCTGCAATGCCGCTGGGGGACCTAGAGTGGCACTGTTGAGCAGCCCAAACTAAGGGACACTCACACTGAGCACCACAACTATAACAATAAAAGTATAACTATAATAAAACTGTATAAGTTTGAGTTGCACCGCTCAGTTCACAGAGGTGTGATTTGTTTAATTCTGGCAGGCTGGCCATTTGGCCCCCGACTGAGAGGATATGACAGTGACTGTCATATCCTCTCAGTGACTGTCATATCCTCTCAGTCGGGGGCCAAATGGACTGTCAGACAGTCCACTCCAGTCACCTGATCCAACTGCTTTGGAGTTGCAACCTCTGCTCTGCCCCACATCACTTGATCTATTCACTACCTACCTATACGTGGCATACAGCCATATCAATTGAAGAAACTGTCAAGAAAGAAAAGTGGATATATTTAGGTGATCATGTGATACAGTTACAGTTATTAATTTCCAAAGCAAGTTCTGTGCTGGTGTTCAATGTCAAGCATTTTCTTATCACCGTTATGAAAAAAGACTATCCACATTACACAACTAGAACCAATACGTTCTTACTTAGGGGCTGTTTTTGCAATGCACACTAAACAGCATTCTGCTGGAACGTTATGATTCTTCTACCATGATGAACTGAAGAGTAAAACTATTCCACAATCCCCGACGACTAAGAGCCTACGTCTTCATTCACATACATTATATATATATGGCCGCTAGGTGCCACCACTGACTTCAATATGCTGGCCGGTTGAATCGTTGGTTCAGGTTCAGGTAGTTTTAGGCTACTTCATGTTGTGTCTTTGGACATGGCATGTATGTAGCCTGTCAAAACTGATACGAGAGTAAAGTATTGCTACTAGGGCTATAAGAGCTGCCCAGAGGGCGCAGAGGAGGTCGTTAAAGGCAGAATAATACACTGAGAGAGAGCGAGAGAGAAGACAGAGAGTGTGTGTGAGTGTGTGTGTGTGTGTGTGTGTGTGTGTGTGTGTGTGTGTGTGTGTGTGTGTGTGTGTGTGTGTGTGTGTGTGATTGAGAGAGAGCACCTGAGTGACAGGCAACAGCTGAGTCCACACATCTGGAGAGACCAAACGAGCAGCGCTTCTCGATGCAACCCTCCATTAGTGCGTCTTTACGCGGGCGGCACACACTTTCCGAGCCCCAAAATCCGTCTCCAAACCCAGGCTCACTTCCCCCCTCCCACCATTTCAGTTTGTATTTTATTTTATTTTAAATCACGGCTCGTTTAGCCCGGGTAAACTTTAAGTAAAGTGCGTTTGGTGCGGCTAATTATTGTCACACGCTGGGCAGTCTGAGCCAATAACTTCCAAAGCAACAATGTTATCAAGCGATAAACCTTCTAGGTGAACATTAACCACCTTGATGTTTCCATTCCCATATGTAAAGAAAATCCGCCGCAAATAGGCTTTCACATGAAGACAAGAGTACATTTTATGTACTTAACGAAGTGGTTACATTGGGGGGGGGGGGGGGGGGGAGAAAACAGTAATGGCCTGCATGCGCTACAATAAAGCAATAATTAAATTGGGGTAGGCCTACACAACAAAACAACTTAAAAACAATAATGAATTCATTCCAAGGAAAGACTGACACTTTACCTCTAACTCCGCGTCCGAGCAAAGTATGGCAGCGACTCTGTCCGGGGGAATATTCCTTTATTAGAATAAAACCGCAACCGGAGGCATTTGGGCCGACTTCAATTGGGCGAACACAAAAGTCCGATAATATTCACTGGACGTCTTCTTTGCAGAAAAAAGGCTGAGAAAGTGAGTAAGAAAGAAAGAAAAGAAGCACAGAATGACAGAAGTAGTAGAGTGTTTGGCTGCTGCAGAGCTGAGCTCCCTCTCGTCCCGTCAGACAGTTAAAGCGTCCAGAGACTCACCACCACCACGGGCGAAATGACATTAACGCTGCAGCCGCTGCTGCTCTCCGCCGATTGGTTTAAACTAGCACCCCCCCCCACACACACACACACCCCAACACACACACACACACACACACACACACATTCTTAGCTGTCTAGAGAACGTGGGCCGTCTCCAATGTGTGTCACAGTCTCATTTACAGATGTACGGCATTACTACTCGCTCTACACTTCAGCGCACAGCCGCACGGCACCGTGACATTTGTGACTCGACCCAGCCCAGGGTCGCTTGCCGACCAGCAGTGCTTCCGTTATCGGCCAGACGGTCAACACCGTCGTAGGCTATACAAGCGATGAGCTTCGGATTTGTTTCTTAATGAGAGAATCAATCAATCTAGAAAATAGTGTTTCATTGTATCCTGACTGGCTGGCTCCCTCACAACTCAGTAAATCAGAGGTTTCATATTTTTCGTCCACTGACCTAAATGAGTCACATCGGTCTCTTGGCCTGCCAACACAGACTTATTAAAATATTCATTTCGGCTTCCATCACTTTTTTTCTTTTGTCAAGGAAGGCATTATACTCTTCTTTGTTTCTTTCTTCACCCTTCACTCCGGCTACCTATACAAATATTCACTGGGAGTAGCTCCAGTACTGACATTACGTTTTAAAATGCCTTGCCCATTCTTGAAACATGGTCCTTGACCCTTTTGGGTCCTGACATAGTTCAATAAATATTATATTATGGAAGTATAGGCCTATGTCTAAATATGCCCATGTGCAATAAAAATGACTCTATAGACTAGAGTAAAATAATAATGTACCACTTTATGACTAGAATTTCAAAGTGGGTGAGACTGAGACACTCAGAGGCACCTACATTGTTCTAAGAAGAGAGACCATTTTATTATTATTATTAGTAGTAGTAGAAGTATAGTAGTAGTAGTAGTATAGTAGTAGTAGTAGTAGTAGTAATAGTAGTAGTAGTAATAGTAATAGTAGTAATAGTAGTAGTGGTGGTAGTAGTAGTAGTATAGTAGTAGTAGTAGTAGAAGTATAGTAGTAGTATAGTAGTAATAGTAGTAGTAGTAGTAGTAGTAGTAATAGTAGTAGTAGTAGTAGTGGTGGTAGTAGTAGTAGTAGTAGTAGTAGTATTAGTATAGGCCTAGTAGTCTTTTAATAACATTTCCATGAGTCGCCTGTAAGTCAAACAAATGGCTCCAATTCAAGGATAACGACTAAGATCTAGATTATTATTATTCACCAAACTTCAACTAATAATTTTGTGCAAATTGTAAATAGGTAGAAGAACTCTCAACTCTGGAATAAGAACTCTATAGCGCAGCAGCTCCCACCTTTTTTGGATCAGGGCCCACTTAAATCTCTAAAGCATTTGCATTTAGATGGGTGGACCGCGTGTATTTTTATGTTTATGTTTAATGATCAATCAATCAATTGTTTTCTGACTTGGATCAATGGAACTAACGTAGTAGGCTATATATTTATTAATCGTTATTAAAACCGACAACGTTTAACGTTAATATCATTTTATTATCAATAAAATAAAATCATAGTATTTTGCCTATTATTTGGGGGCTCACTTGAATTATCCTCAGGGCCCACCAGTGAGCCCCGACCCACAGGTTGGGAACCTCCTGTGTAGCTGAATTCCCTGATTCACTGGCAGAGTCTGGGAAGTGAAAGGCAGCCGTTTGTGTGTCTGTCGGGGAGGCTGGCAGAGTGACAGCGCAGGTCAAACAGTATGGCTTATTGTCCCTGCCAGCTAGTCGGCCCACACACATAGGCACCCCTGGGTGACCTCACTCACCCCTGGCACGGCAGTCGCTGCAACAACGTGATTTATTTCTGTATTTTAGTTCTTTTTTTCTTTCTGTCGAGTCTGCCAGTAGCCGCAGTACAGTAGAACAGGAGTACTTATAGCGTGTTTGCTCTTATCGCACATAACATTGACGCCTCCGGTGTCTGGCTGCTTCAGAACCCAAAACAGTGCCTTTTGTTGCCAATACATTGCATCAAAAGAATTTCATCATGCTTGTAGTATAGCCTATACATTGTATTGTATTAGGCAGCCCAATGCTGCTGTATAGATTTACAATAATGACTTCCTCTGTCACTAACATTAGCAGTAATAGCGGTCAAGGGCACAAGATGCAACCTGTGTAAATAGTTACTTTTTCATGCGCCACACAGGCCACACTCTCTCCGTCTGTTCCTCTTACTCCATCCTTATACTTCATTGTCTTCCCTCATCCTCCTTCTACAGCCCGTCTTCCGTTCTCACTCAATAGACATGCAGAGCAGCTAATCTCTGCGTTCATTTTGTGAACCTCCCCCTGTCACACACTATGTGTATGTATGTAGTATGTACATTTACAGGCACGCACCCACCCACGCACGCACGCACGCACGCACGCACGCACACACTTCTGAACCCCATAGCGGGAAACCCGATAATCTTCTCAATCTCGATTGCTTTCTCTCCACCTGTTCACCTCAACTCCACACAGAATAGAGGCTTCCTCTGTGCTTCAACTCATTGCTTTGTATGCTGCGCACAGACATCTGTAACATTAAGCCTACCGGTACTGCACAGAAAGATAGACAGAGGAGCGAGAAACAGAGACAAAGAGTGAGAGAGAGAAAGGACAAGAGACAAGAAAATAAAAAAGACCAAGGAATACAGAGAGACTTACTGTAGAAAGAGACAAAAAGAGAGAAATATAGTGAGGGAGACAGACGGAAACAGAGACAGAGCAGGGGTTGAGATAAGAGAAAGAGGGAGAAAGTGAGAGGTTGAGTAGAGGCTATAAAAAGTTAGGTGACGGTCTATACATTGTCACTCTGGATTTTGTTGTGGGGACTAGGGAGACAGTTAGGATGTCAGGTGGATGAACAGGGTGCACAGACAAGGGGTCAGTGAATCTTACCCACGTCACCGTGCGGTATACAGGCATCGTGTCAGGAGCCGGATAGCGCTCCATCACAGCTGATCACCGCCTTTCATCTGCCTCTCCTGCTCTCCGACCTCATCTCTTCCTGTTCTTTTGTGGAGGGAGTCTTTGAAAGCGATCCCCGGTGTCCCCTCCCCATCTAGGATGGCTTGCTTTGTGATGGCGACCGCTACAGGGGATGTGGGTCACATGAATGGAACTCTATGGTCAGGTTGTACTTGATGGACACACGTTTAAAAATGTGGACATATTCTGCAATGAGGACATTGTCATTCTTGGTGGCATCAGACGTTGGTTTGAAATGTTGGTCTAGTTAAGGGGAAAACGTAACTGATTCCTAACCTAAATCCAATTGCGCGCACACACAGTTTGGGAGAAAAATACCCTATGCCTAATGTGTATTTCTCTGCAAGATGTTGGACAGAACAATGGGATTCAGGGGGAAATGTTGTGAATTTTCCCTTTAGTGACAGTGGTGACGAGGCGAGCAAACACCCCATAATTAAGTTACCCCCTCCCCTCCCCTCCCACACACACACACACACACACACACGCACACATACCGTACGCACACGCACACACACGCACACACACACACACACACACACACACACACACACACACACACACACACACACACACACACACACACACACACACACACACACACACACACACACAGCCGTATCTAGGAATTAGGAAACACGCACAGGAACCTTTAACACAGTAACACAAATATCCGTTGTACCACGAGCAGTGAAGTGTATAGCTATAGTGACGCAGCAGCTATTGAAGTACGAGAGCATGGTTTGCTGAGACACAGTCCGTCTTTTCATCTGACCATTTGTATCCTTAAAACGTCAAACTTATACATCATGTGTGCACAAGGTGGTCAACTCATAAAGCAGTTAACATGCTTCAGAAATGCACTTCAGTTGAAGTGCATTTCATTCCAAAGTAGCTTATACGGTATCTTGCATACCAGGGTATCTGATTCACCAGGACTCAATGAAAGGTACATTATCTTGAGCACTTTACTACTGATGGTATCGGAGCTTAACCAAGCTGATCTGTCATGTGCAGGTGGCAGGTCTGGTTTGATGTCCCGATAACAGGCTGTGGCCATCTTTCACTACATTAAGCAGTGCAATATGCCAGTGGTTCTCAAGACCTCCAAATTGATATGTATTTGGCCACGCACCACGCATCTGAAAATATTTTGTGCCGGTGACCCCCATACAAGATTTCTTTGAAAATAGCTACAGCTTGTGAACTTCTATTCATGGTGGCACTATAACAGGCCGCTTTAGATTGTGGCCTATAACTCTTGACCTATACAGTATATCGAAAACACATTGTTTTTCCCCCCTGACTCCTTGGATCATGACGCAACTCTCCATACAGACCACACCCATTTTCTTTTCCATTTTGCGTTGTCTTCAAAACAATCTTTTTGGACTAGTTGTCCAAAACTCATACTGATCGGTACACATCATCTCTGGAGCCATGTGATGAACAAACCTGTATTATTCAGAGTTTTCATATTCTATCTTCTGGTTGGCTAGGATTGCTTTCCAAAGTTTGCAGGAGGGGCCTCAAACTCCATATATAACAGAACATCCAATCAACCCCAAATTGCTATCGCATGTTGAGGGGCCTCTATAGAGAACACCTCCTAAAACACTTTTGGCTACAGCTTAAACATGTGTTTCTGAAGATTTTAGTGGAGCATCAGTCCTTTTTTGTAATATGTAAAAAAGAAAAAGAAAAACAACAAAGTTAATCGCAATTGGGAAATTGGTTTGCAAGCTAGTTGGCTAGATTTTAGTACCTCAATTCGGTTTCTTAGCATTCTGGCTTGCTATAGGTAGTTGTGACAGCATAGCATCCTATTTAATATAGGTAAAAGAGATTGCAATTTAACTCAATTTATATTTGATAATTGTATAACTGTTGAAGATATCTGACCAATATTTGGAGTTACATCATGACCCAAACGCAAGGTTTAATTGCGTTTTACTTGCACTGTACCAACATAATGCTATGGCTCATTAACTTCTCTGGCTTAATTCGGAAGGTGGCGTGAAGAGGCATTGTTGCTCAAACTCCAAATATACTATATCAACACCTGTCTACCCACATGTTGCAATGAACCGTCATAGCTTAAACATGGATTAGAATGTTGTAAATGCTGGCATTAAAACGTTAGATATATAATTGTAGTTAGTCTGTGTGGACATATAATTATTGTTTATATCACAGGAGGCTTGCATGACTAGATATGCACAATAATTATGAAGTCATTGAGTTAATGGTTTGGAGGGGGCTTGCTCAACCATGCAACTATCCTATGATGTTGATAAAACACTTAGACTAGTACTGGATATAGAGACAGCAGCAACATCAGCAGAATTCATGAAATGTATTACAGAGCACAGTGCTTCTCAAAGTGTACCCAGCAAAATGAGTTGATCAAAAACACTTTCATCACTTTGATCCTAATATGCATTGGTTATTTGATAACAGCCGATATACAAGCTCACAACACGTCACAATGTGACCCTTTGCGAGCTTATAGATCGGCAACTTTCAAAACATCTCGAAAAAAGGGAACATTTTGGAATAGTAGTACAAATGTTGCGTATATTTAGAGTAAAAATGAAAAAGTTTGAGAACCACCGCTGTTTTAGAGTGCAGGTGGCTGATTTGATCTGGGTGTGCCACATAGCAGTCAAAGTAAGAAAACGTAAGATTCCAAATTTCATGTATAGATGCTCTGAAAACTGATATACACTCATTTAAAAAGAAAAAATACCACACACCCACACATGGCACTTTATCATTGTGACTGATGGAGGATTCTTTGCGTTTAGGCAACACATGACCCCGGTGAACCCACGTCAGAGCAATGCTAGGCGTCTGACCCCGGGCTGGCCAGAGGGTCATGGCCGACTGGTACGTTGACGCCAGCAACCAGTCAGATGCTTACTCATGTTTTTTTTTTTCAAAAGCACTTGCCTTTGTCTTAATGTGCTGCTGTCAATCATTTCGTAAGAGTAGGTGTTACTTTTAGCAATTCCTCAGTATGCCTCTTCAAATTCCCTTAACTTGGCAAGCTGCAGTGGGTGCATGGTGACTGTTTTTTTATTTCATGCTGGAATAACTTCCAGGTACATATTTACAGGGTGATGCTTGTCAGGCAAGCTCTGAAAAATAATACCAACCATCAATCAGTTTCCGCTAAAGTTCTGGCAGAAGGGAGGAGGTGAAGTACTGTATGCCTGCTCCCAGACACTTTGGCAGGAAGTGGAACCTGCAGCCTCCATGTTTCATTTTCCTTATTCATGCCCTACTTTGTCACATAAGAGTGTCACACAAAAAGTAGCAACAATAGACGATCTACAAGCTCATAGCGCAGAAGTCAGCAAATGTCACTATTGTTGAAGCATTTAGAAGGTGAAAGTGAAAGTGGTTAATTCTGTGTTGGATTCATAAATATTTACTAACCAGTGAAGCGTAAAGAGCTTGTGACTAAATAATGAATAAGTACATTGATTGTATCCATTGGAA
The DNA here is from genome assembly GCF_963924005.1 of Protomyctophum bolini. Lineage (NCBI taxonomy): Eukaryota > Metazoa > Chordata > Actinopteri > Myctophiformes > Myctophidae > Protomyctophum > Protomyctophum bolini. The sequence goes on along the minus strand of NC_137884.1, from coordinate 9,830,907 downwards.
CGCAGGTTGTTTGCATGCATACTGGCCGATACAGATTCTGGGCTGATAACAAAATAATAATTTGCCGATATCCGATACCGATATTTGTTTATTTAGTTTTTGTTGTTATGTATTCCTCCTTTTGTGCCGGGGTTAATAAATTAATCTTCATGATAAAAAAAGTCTGCAGTAGGCTGTACATAATCAACATGGCCAGCGCAAAACTGATGTGTCACGACAGATAAACATCAGCTGCTGCCATCGGTGAATGTCAACTTATTTGCCAATATGCTGATGGCAGTCAACAATGGCAAATCGTCCAATATATACGGCCATCTGCCAATATGTATTGGTGCATCAAAAGAACAAAGCGGAAAGATATATATTGGTGCATCCCTATAGTTTTGGACATGTAAGAGGTTTCCATCCAACAGTGTCAATATATAGAAAAATAAAATAAAATTGGATAAAATGTAGTAGATTTCTGGGACAAAAAAAAGTTTGGTTCTGCTCCACCACCCGGATGAACCTACTTTCTTTACCCGCAGTGAGTCCACCTTGCACCCCCCCCACCCCCATGTATGTCAGCCTTGGATAAGTGTCTCCAGATTTGGCCCAGAGGAGGCCTGTCAATCAAGGTGTGGGAATGGGGCTTACCGTTGTGTTGACTTGCAGATCGGCATCAACAACACTCCATGCAGGTCCGACTCGTGAATGACTCTTTAAGTATTTGCAAGGTCTTCCCCCGACGCATTCCAACCCTGCACGCAACAAATGCAAGATATACAGATCCTTTAGTCAATTTCAGTTTAAAAGAGGTAGTAAAAACAAGCTTGAATTTGGTGATACATCTCATTTGTACACAAATTTGATCATTTTCTCAAAACAAGTGAAAGTGATGCCTTATTTCGAAGGCTCATGTCAGATTGTAACTTAAAAATAATAATGCATAAATGTATATAAAGAATCACACCCATGTGAAGTGAGGGGCGATCTTATCATCGTACATCATCTCTTTCCGACCAATCAGAATTTGCGTCAATTTACAATTTAGGCATTTGGCAGACGCTCTTAATCCAGAGCGATTTACATTAGGCAATAACAAAAAGCATGGCATACATCACATACATAAAACGTAGTTATTGTTGAGATATTACACACCTTTTAAGTTCATGAAACATGCGTAAGCTAAGAACGTAACAGTGGAGTATCTATATAATTAAACTGTATACATAAACTATACATACTATACTATATTATACTATACATGTACTATAAGGTGCTATGACTACATAAAATGCAGTTCTAGTGCTGTCTACGTAACATGCTATAAGTCTGTATAAAATGCTATCTAAGTCTACATAAAGTGCTTTCTAAGGGGCTAGGGAAAGTCCTACGGGCCATGATGGAGTCTGAAGAGGTGGGTTTTCAGACTACGGCGGAAAAAAAGGTTGGGAGTGAGGCGTCCTCCTCTTCGTCCTCAATGTTTGTGCTACGCAATGTTTGTGTTTACACGAACACTCAAAATTGTGCATTCATTGTCAATGGGATGTAATGTTTGTGTAGGACAAAGTTTGTGTTATAGCACATACACCAAAAGCCGAACATAGGAGGGGGGGCCACTCAAAAAGAAGACTCGAAAGATGATGTAAGCTGGACATATTTCTTTCGCATTACACCGGGTATGACACTTGACTCATTTCTGCATCGTCTCCCACACTGACCGAAGCCCTGCTAGCTCCATCACATTCCAAGCCTGGATTCTTTGCGACCAAAAATACCCATGGAGCCGAAGAAGGAGAAGAGGGAAGATTTCATAATCAGCTCAGCTTGAATGGTTGAATGCATGTCCGGCCGGTCTCTCCCACTCATTCATCACCAGCTATCTGCCTTCCATCTGCGTTGCGCTTTCAGACCTGTCATTTGTCTATCTGTCTGTGTGATCACTGCTCTTTTACCACAAGGCTCAACATATGCACGCAGGGAGGAGGGGGGGGGGCTTCGCTGCTATCACTGCACTGTCATCGGGTGCTTCAGTCCGTCCAAGTCAGAGAGGAGTTCAATTACACTTTACCTTAGAGACAGCTAATCAGTCTGTGAGACACAGAGCTCCATTGTTCCACCTGCTGTTTGGCTGTGTGTTTAGAGAGTGTGAACGACATGCATCTGTCAGAGTGAGTTATGATGCATTTCTTAAGCTGCGTGCATGTGGTTATTCACTCACAGAGTGAGCCTCATGAACCCTAAGGATTAAACACATTGTACTTTCTTTCTTTCATTCAAAGTAGACAAATGTGTCTCAACAGACAAGCCCACAGGCCACCTTTCTTGTCAAAGAGAACAACAAACAAACAAACAAAAATCAAGATATCTACATACCGGTACACATATTATAAGACCAGCAGACACAGCATGTACAGTACAGGTCTATATATCTGAGAGTTAAGGGGGTCCTTGAGTCCTTTGAGGACCTCTGGAATAAGGATTTGACTGTGTACCGCAACGGGATAAGTCGGAGCATTGTCTGGGTGACAGCAGGTAGACTTTGAGATTCAGTGTGACACCAGCGAGGCTTAGCCGACTAATTCAACTCATTTGGGTATTTTTATGGGAGGAAATACAGAGGGGAGTGGAGTGGAAACATCGCCTTGGTCCTCATTTCTGGAATTCCTGCCACCTCTGAGTGGTAATTGCTGAATGAAGTAAATCAACAGCGGGCTCACCCCCTGCGGCGCCGCACACACACAGGCGTGCACATGCGCACACGCATGGACGCACACATCACGCGTGCACACACACACACACACACACAGGCGGTCTCCTAACCCAGTGGTGTTTTATAGACAGGTGTGTGACAGTGGACTGAACGCTCTGGTTAAAAGTTAATCCTGTTTAAGTAGATTGTTCATTCTTTGCTCAAGGAACCCCCGCAATTCACACAAACACACCCACGTGCAATGCACGCATTGCGCACGCACGCGCACACACACACACACACACACACACACACACACACACACACACACACACACACACACACACACACACACACACACACACACACACACACAATTAATTCCTATGGAGATACCCCTCAAACACTCCCAGCCTAATTAGTCTAACAACATGCACCACATCCGCTCCCCACAACCTGCACCCTGCAGCCACAACCTATGAACAACATTTCTTTTGTTTTATTATGAGTGGGTATCGTCCTAATTATGCCCTGCATGCATTATTTGGTGTTTTTCTCTGGGCAATTTCCCTCGCTAACAGAGGGAAATTGGTTCTATCACAGAGTCTTAAGCCAGTTTTAAACCAAGTTCTTAGTAAGTTTTTTACAGCTTGGTTGAAGTTGCCTGTGTTGCTGATGTTTAGGTCAAGGTAGGTATAGTTTTTTGTTTGTTCTAATGGGATTGTATTTAGGAAAAACGTATGGTTTTGGCGGCTGGATCTTAGGTTCACTGTCATGGGCCCACGTCTGGGAGAATTTGTGTAGGAGATCAAGTTGCTGCTGTGTCCTTCAGCAGCAGCAGGTCATCTGCGAAAAGTAAGCATTTGATTTCTGTGTTTGCCAAGGGGATGCCTGGAGCTGTAGACTGTTCTAACGTTTTTGCCAATTTGTTGATATATATTGAAGAGTTTTGGACGCAAACTGCATCCCCTGTCTACACACACCTCCTCCCAACTCCTGAGTGCCCCAACTCTCTAACGTTTGGGTCATTTGACCATGTCAAGAGTGATCAAGAGTCAGATTTTGGATTTCCACAGGGTCAATTATACGGTACCAATTATATAACGTTATTATATTGAGCGGTGTTGTTTATATGCATGTCAACAATAGGTCGCATTATGATATACCCAGAGTGATGTAAAGAAAGAGTGGCAACAACTGTTCAATCCAATAGACCAGTTTTGTTTACAGCAATGGCGGATTGTGGATCCACACAATAGCTCCCACTCCCAGAAGTCAGCAGCAACCACTAGCAGCACACAAAATAATCAGAATATATTTAAGAATATAATAGTATGAGCACATAATACAATATATGACGTCTGTGTGAATCATCATATGACAATGAAGTGTTTTGGCCTTCAGTTGTCACATTTGAGCTGAAACTGTGATCATACTTGGACAGGGGTCAGTACCAATTTAGCTTGAATGGGTTCACATTTCAAGTCAAGGTCGAAGGTCTAGGGTAGGCCATTGTTACTATGGCTAAAATGCAGGGGTGGAAAGTACCTAAGTAATTAGGTTTTAGTTGAATAGTTACATTTTCCATATCTCAACAGTGGTGCTGTATGTATGTATGTTTGTACAGCACACAAATGTCAAATGCAACAGACCTTACACTGCCTGTTCCCGTGAATTAAGTCTGTTTAAGGACGCTTCTATTGTTGAGGAGAAGAGGAGCCTCCCCTAATCGCAAGGTGTTTGTATAGAGAGAGATAAATATCACCGACAAACTTTCAACTTTTTACTAGCGTTTGAGTTGGACATATTCACAGATTTAATGTCCATGTGAAACATTGTTAAAACACAAACAATGCCTATTTACTACCGTAGTAATGTAGACGTAGAGCAACAACCTGACGGTTCCGTGCACACTCGTCTGTACTTTAGAGACCATGTGATTTGTGCAGCTCGGGGGACGGCTCGTTTTGATGAAAAGTAGGTGCACGTTTTCACATGACATGGCATGAGAAAATGATGCCTAGCAATATTGCCTAGCAAAAGTGAAAAAAGGGCTTAAGTTGTAGCTATACAGTAGGCCTCTATGGCAGGAAAGCTCTGTCGTGTGCTTTTCATGGGTGCATGTGATTGTGCATGATGCCGCATCAATGAATCAATGGGAGACTGCAATGTGGAAAGAAGGAAATAAAGAAACTTCCTTACGCGGTTACTGTAAGTATAGGAGTATAACGTGTGACTACTACCCAGACACTGCCTGTTTTGCCCCATCAAACAGAACATTTACCTTTATATGTGGACACATCAGAAACGGATGTTCTCCTGTTGCGCGCTACATGTGAAAAACCAGAACTATAGACTCTATTTTCGTCCATGCTAAAGCCCTTATCCGGAAACTACTTTGCCTTTTTTACTATTTTGAAAAACATTTTTGAATTGTTAAAATAGCCAATCTACATCGACACGAGCTTCAAAAATGTTTTTTCAAAATAGTAAAAAAAAAAGGCAAAGTAGTTCAGGGATAGTATAAGGGATTTAGCATGGACGAAAATAGAGCTCATTGTCTAGTCTAGTGTTCTGATTCCCTGGATATTTTCCAGGGCTCATGTGTGAAAACCACTTAACATTCTATCAACTGTGTGACATGCTTCTAACATGTTTCCGATCCCTCTAACTCCATGACCTATGAACACAATCTCTCACACCAGGATTCAGTCGTTGTTATAGTTTAGCAAGACAGAGTATACCTCATCTTTCCCAAGTGTCTGGCTGACATCTCCAGTGTAACAGCAGACTGTTCCCCTGGAGTGGGGTTTCTCCCTCAGGGCGAGACACAGTGTCAGTTCAGTTTAAACTGCTCCAATCCTAACCTCCACCATTAAGGGATTAGAAGAACCCAACACTCTTCCAAGCTCAGCAATCAGATCATTGTCAGCCTATGTCTTTGGTTACCGTTAATTAGAAGTTGGGTTTTCTAGGTCATTTCCTTGGAGGTGATATATTTTCAGAAACAGAATGAAAATAACTTAATGCACTTGCATTAACAACTGTATGAAAATAAGGCATACGGTAATTAAGTTCCAAAGTAATGAGTCAAAAGACTGGACTCGGTAAGTCTCTCACCTTTTAGTGTTTTTTTCTTTTTTTTAAATTTTTATCCCACGATTTTGTAACCCATTTTTCACCCCTGTGTCAATTATCGAATGTCATCCTGGGCTCTACACACCCTCCACCAACCTGGGGAGAGCAACGGACTTGAACTTATATGCTTCTTTCATGCATGAGTGTCCAAGTTGCTCCTTTACACCTGACAGGGGGGAGTTTCCCTGGTTGGACGTATAGCGCGTGGAAGGACCAGTTCCTTTCCCCTCCATCAGGCGCCCCGGCTGGCCAGGGGGAGGCAGTTTAGAGACCAGGATTACTGCATGTTTTTTGTGACGGTACCTAACCTAGGGGACACGAGGAGAACATGCAAACTCCACAGAAACTCCATACAAATACATACATTTGCAATGAATGAATGAATAAAGGTTGATATTGGTAAGGATTGCTGACCAGACAGCGTGATAAGGCTATTGTAGTTAATGACAACACGCCAGTCCAGTCCAAACAGACATCAAATGATGAAGTTATATACCAGCAGACCATGATGGTAAATATAATTTGTGTAGCTGACTTTTAAACATATTAGCAGGGAAGGAACCAGCTGAAGTCTGTCTAGAAGGAACAAGCTGAAGTCTGTCTTGTCTTTTAAACATATTAGCAGGGAAGGAACCAGCTGAATTCTGTCTTGTCTTTTAAACATAATTAGCAGGGAAGGAACCAGCTGAAGTCTGTCTTGCATAGATGGCTAAATCGTTAGCTTACAAGCTGACTGTAAATCTTTGGTTCGTGCAATAGCCCGACACCCTAACTTAAATCCTAACCGTACGCATGTCTGGAGACACGGGTGAGTCTTAACCGACCACACATGTCTGGAGACACAGGGTGAGTCTTAACCGACCACGCATGTCTGGAGACACGGGGTGAGTCTTAACCGACCACACATGTCTGGAGACACGGGGTGAGTCTTAACCGACCACACATGTCTGGAGACACGGGGTGAGTCTTAACCGACCACGCATGTCTGGAGACACGGGGTGAGTCTTAACAGTTGGCTTTTCTAATTGACTGCTTCTAAAGGTGGGGTCCAGGGCTCAGGCCAAGGAGTCCCTGATGAGGGTCCACGGTCCCCCCCACTATTTTTAAATATGCAAATCAGGCATTATATAGAAATATAAGTAAGTAGGAATACAATCTGATATATCTCTGCTGTCGGGAGGAAACCTCATAACTCCAAAATGAAAAATATTGATTTGTTTGCGGCTGAAGCCTGGCGACACATTGAGGTTAGACAACACACTCCATATTTGGGCATAGCTGCATTGGGAAGTCCTTATATGATTATGGCTGAGTCGGAGTGACATCAAAGGTATGCCCGCACGCCGGCCCGCCAATTTTCGTGGACACAACAAAACGACATTCAGAGGGGCGCTAGCCCCTTCTATAAACAGCTTTTGCCCCCACACGTCTCAAGATTTGCCATTGACTACGGTAAGAGAATTCCAGTCAAATGTCAGCTAAAATTGCTAAATTATGTGTGATTTATTATTGCATATAGCTTTTTTTCCTTTTGGGCTTGACCCCGTCTTATTATTATTATTATTATTATTAAATAGCATTATATTGACTCAAACCCAAAACTGACTGTCATTCTCTGCATTCTTTCTATAAACCTCAAAGGTATGACCTCACCCTCTGAAGTTAATACCAGCCTCTACTATATGACTCTGTGTTTAATCTTTAAGCATCGGCTCACTTAAAAGCTATATATGGTCAGCTTCCCCAGTGAGTAAAACAAATGTTTGACGTTTTCCCTTAGATGTCTTAACAGGGTTAAATTTACAGTGGGCTAGGCCGGCCTCAGGCAGGCACAGGTATGTAAGCTATGTTAGCTATGAGGAGTGGGACGACTATATGGTTTAAAAATGCTAATTGACTTCTCACAGGAGTGAGGTCACTCATTTGTTTCAACCCAGTTTATGATCAGGAGGCCAACCTGCTTGCTTGTGTAAGGTCAGAGCGTTTGAAAATGTGTGTGTGCGTGCGTGCGTGTGTGTGTGCGTGCGTGCATGCGTGCATAGAGTCTTACAGGGCAGTGAGCTGAGTGAGGAGTACACTTTTTGGTTTTGTGTTTACTGAGGCATGCTGACAATATAAAATAACTACATGGGGCATTTAGGTAAGGTGAACACACACACACACACACACACACACACACACACATACGCACACACGCATGCACACATGCACGGCACTGTAAAATTAATTGTAATTTGTGGATTCAAATAAAGAAATCAAAATGTGTGTGTGTGTGTGTGTGTGTGTGTGTGTGCATGTGCGCGTGCATGCAGTGTGTGAGAGAGTGAAGTATGCATGTGCAATACATGTGCTAGTGTGTGAGAGAGAGAGATGAATAAAGAATATTATAGTATTTAGTGTGTGTGTGTGTGTGTGTGTGTGTGTGTGTGTGTGTGTGTGTGTGTGTGTGTGTGTGTGTGTGTGTGTGTGCGTGTGCGCGCGTGGCTGCGCGCGTGCGTGTTAGCATTTGTGTGATGTTTCCAGAGAAAGGTATTTTTTTAGCAAGGGTCTGGCTTCAGGGAGGAAGTGTATGATGGCATGTAGCTTCAGGGCCATGTGGTGGAATGTCACACACACGCACGCATGAGCGCACACACACACACACACACGAGCACGCACACACACACACACACACACGCATGAACACACACACACACACACACACACACACACACACACACACACACACACACACACACACACACACACACACACTTTCTCTCCTCCCTGGGGATGCGTTAGCCAAGGACAGGAATGGGGATAGGAATATTATGTGTTGTGCGCAGCCAGTGATTCACTGGGCTCACTGTAAAAACCTGAGTGACATTACTCACAGGTTCACATTTACACTTTCAAGAGTTCAACTGACAACCAGAGGTCTTCTATATATACGGAAATAGGAAATATCCTTCGTATTATAATCGGGGACTAGACTATTTGACATTATACAACAGGTCGTTTCGAGGAAGCAATCTAAAAGAAACGAAAACTGCGTTTACACAGAGATGTAACTGATTGAAAACGCTATAGTGTGCATGCCATGGGTGGCTATAGGTGGCGGTGTGACGCACTGCCACATAGACCAGTCATGCATGCGTAGAACCACTTCTGCGTTGCTTTCGGAACTCAAACAGCAAGAAAAGCAGAACAAAACAGAGAGCATACTGAGAGAAACAAAGAAAGAAAGACATGCAGGGTTTTCGCTCTCCATCGGTTTGGGAGGCCCAAGGAAGAACAAATGTCTTTGACAGTCTCCAGAAATGAATTTCCATGCCGCCGTTACAACTGCAGCCAAGACCTCTCATCTCTCCACAGTCCCCAGACAACAGCATGTCAGAGGCAGCGAAAATAGGAGACAAAGTCTTTCGCTCAAATGTCTCTAAAGCATGTTTTCCTGTAACAAGGAACTCGTGTTTACCTTGTACACTGGAGGAGGAAACCCCACAGTACGCATTTATTTTGGGAAGGAAATCATTGTATTAACATCTGGTATTAAACATCGTGTTATTTTCTTTATTAGAAATATGTTAGCAAATATTGTGATAAATATGGTATCGTAGACTCGTAGATAAATGTCTGGACGTATACCGGGTTCTGAATGTCTGGACGTATACCGGGTTCTGAATGTCTGGACGTATACCGGGTTCTGAATGTCTGGACGTATACCGGGTTCTGAATGTCTGGACGTATACCGGGTTCTGAATGTCTGGACGTATACCGGGTTCTGTAGCTAAATGTCTGGACGTATACCGGGTTCTGTAGCTAAATGTCTGGACGTATACTGGGTTCTGAATGTCTGGACGTATACCGGGTTCTGTAGCTAAATGTCTGGACGTATACCGGGTTCTGAATGTCTGGACGTATACCGGGTTCTAATGTCTGGACGTATACCGGGTTCTGAATGTCTGGACGTATACCGGGTTCTGTAGCTAAATGTCTGGACGTATACCGGGTTCTGTAGCTAAATGTCTGGACGTATACTGGGTTCTGAATGTCTGGACGTATACCGGGTTCTGTAGCTAAATGTCTGGACGTATACCGGGTTCTGAATGTCTGGACGTATACCGGGTTCTGAATGTCTGGACGTATACCGGGTTCTGAATGTCTGGACGAATACCGGGTTCTGTAGCTAAATGTCTGGACGTATACCGGGTTCTGAATGTCTGGACGTATACCGGGTTCTGAATGTCTGGACGTATACCGGGTTCTGAATGTCTGGACGTATACCGGGTTCTGTAGCTAAATGTCTGGACGTATACCGGGTTCTGAATGTCTGGACGTATACCGGGTTCTGTAGCTAAATGTCTGGACGTATACTGGGTTCTGAAACATTCTCATGTTGTTGAACTCGAGTGTCATTCCTCAGATCTTTCCACATAAAGCTATGGAATTAAGAGGTGCAAAACCTCATTTACAACAAGGACAAACCAAAAACAATGAAAGCCCAACAAGAACCACATGTTTTACACACACACACACAGACACACACACACACACACACACACACACACACACACACACACACACACACACACACACACACACACACACACACACACACACACACACACACACACACACACACACACACACACACACACACACACACACACACACACACACACACACACACACACACACACACACACACACACACACACACACACACACACACACACTCTTTCTATCCCAGGGGCCATAGACATACAGTACATTCGACACACCAGTGTGTCTTACTGAATGAACAGTGAGGGTGGAGCTGACCAAAACCATTTCATTTCCAATTAGCTCGAGGAAGTGTTTTAGTGTCCAAGGTTGTACGATGATGTTTCAACAGCCTTTTCACTGCAACAAGAAAATAGTGGCAAAATATGGGCATCAGCAGGACAAAAGAAAATCTGGTAATAAATTAAATTCCACGTTTACAGGTAATGATCAGAATAGAAACGAAAACTGCGTTTACACAGAGATGTAACTGATTGAAAACGCTGTAGTGTGTTGCATGCCATGGCTAGGTGGCGGTGTGACGCGCTGCCAGATAGACCAGTCACATGTGTGCATGCCATGGGTGGCTAGGTGGCAGTGTGACGCGCTGCCAGATAGACCAGTCACATGTGTGCATGCCATGGGTGGCTAGGTGGCGCTGTGACGCGCTGCCAGATAGACCAGTCATGCGTGCGTAGAACCACTTCCGCTCGCAGCTGTTTCCCTACAAAACCAAAGCAGCGCGGTTCTGCGGCTCGCCGAGTTGAGCCATGACATCGCTCACTTTGCGGATTCCCCCGTGTTGCCCGTAGATTTCCACTGAGTCTGGAAGGATGTTTCACTTTGTTTCCAATGCCCGATAACGCCGATTACTTCTCTAGAGACTAAACGGGGCCTCCATCTGGCCCCAGAATCACAGTTACTGCTGTTGTAAAAGGCAAACCCTACTGAAAACATGTACGGCAATATCGGTATCGCTTGATAATTAATTGGCAATCGGATATTTGCCGAAATGTCTATATGGTGCATCTCTAATTTAAAGTGATCTACCTGTATATGTTTGTATGTACAGTAGGCCTATGTACTGACAACGTGCAGGAATACACATTATTGACATTCTTTATGGTGGTTGTTGTAATTCCACCGGAATACCTTCTTTCCTGTCACAACAGCTCACAAATCTCGCCGATATGTTTGTTGCTGTACTTCACCCAGCAGATGTGGAAGTTGTTGTTGTTGTTGTGGTGGGGGGGGGGGGGGGGGGGGAGTTGGCAGGTGGTTAGAAAGTACAGCTCAGTTTCCACCTCATCACAGTCTTCTCTTGGGAGCCAGGTCTGCCTCTACCGGCCTCTCTCTATGACGAGTCTGTGCTCTCTAAGGCTCTACATAGTCTCTCTCTCTCTCTCTCTCTCTCTCTCTGTAGCATCTTATATTTCGATGAGTCATCTCCTGCCGCCTATATAAACAGGCCTTAATCAGAGCTCATGTCCCTAATACATATAGGTTACAGCATGTACAGTCGCCATGCAATACTGCCTTGTCAAACTGCATGCAGTGAAAACTGTACGGGCCCAAACTGACTAAGCGGGCCTCGTCCAACCAAAGCCTGGCTCCCACGCTCTCAGAGAGAGAGAGAGAGAGAGAGAGAGAGAGAGAGAACAGGCGCTTATTATTATCGGCCAGATAATACGGTCATTATTTTCTTTGAGGAGAAACAAAATGCTTCTTGGCAACAGAGAGAGAGGCACTCGAGTAAGTTTGTGCAGCTCTGCATCAAATCATACTGATTTAATGAGCGCGTTTGGAGCTTGATCGCTGGCTTGTTTCAGTTTATTGCATGTACCAGCCAGGTGGGATTGCTCAAGAGAAAGGGATTGCACACATTTATTCAACAAAAATATATGGCAGATTATAGGGGTATTAGAACCCTGATGAAGGCATATTCGGAGAGATGATCGGTTTAGTGTGCGTTGACAACAACACTCAAACATGTGGACTCCCTGTCCCCCCCTCTCCCTGCCTGCCCGTCCCCCCGTCCCCCCTCTCTCTCCCGCTCTCTCTCACACAAGGTCTTTAAAACAAGCCTGGGTTTGTATCAACTCACAATACAAGGCTGATGTCCAGGAGTTGGTGTGTGTGTGTGTGTGTGTGTGTGTGTGTGTGTGTGTGTGTGTGTGTGTGTGTGTGTGTGTGTGTGTGTGTGTGTGTGTGTGTGTGTGTGTGTCTGTGAGAGAGAGAGAGAGAGAGAGAGAGAGAGAGAGAGAGATGTATGAGCACACTAAACCTGATTCAGTACAATAAATGCATTTAAATGGAATTTCTCTTGGCGACATTGGCACACCAATGCATGCCAACTACTGCCATTGTAATGCAAAATATACCCTGGTTCACATGCAGCATGGACAGCAGGCCTTTACATTCAGAGTTCAGGGGAGGTGTAAAGACATGCGTGCCCTCAGACTGTAAAGTCTGGAGTGGTCATTTAATTCTGAGAGTTAAAAAGATTATCCCTGGTCAGATTAAAAAAAAGATGCCAAAAAACAAAACAAACATTGATTTTGTTTTCCAAAAATAGCTGATGTGCTATACTGCTAGCCCACTCGTGTCATAAACATGACACATTGTGAGTTGTCGATCTGTAATTTTGGCTATTATAAAATAAGAAATATATAGCAAACTTTAATATGCTTTTGGTGGTTAACACTCCAGATTTTACTGTGTGTACCTCTATCTATGCACTATTTATTTATTACTATTTATTTTCCATTACGCTCTCTGCTACCAAGATGGCTATGCTCAGTAAATGTGCATCTGCAAAATATACATGTGTGTCTGTCTCTATGTGGCCCCAGTGCATACACGTGCAGTCATGCACTTGGGAGGGTGTGCACTTGGTATGGATGTGTGTGTACATATATGTTGGTGTGTGAATACGCGAATGTATGCATGCGCGTATGCGTGCGTATATGCGCGCCTGCATGTGCACAAGTGCACGTGTGTGTGTGTGCGCACAGTATATGTGTGTACCGTATTTAAGTTCCATCTGCTCAACACGTGCCAGAGAAGTTCTGTCAACACCTCTGTGATGAGTGGAGGAAAGAAAGAGAGAGAGAGAGGGGAGGATAGAGTAAGAGAAGAGACCCTCGGGGGGGGGGGGGGGGAGAGAGACAGAGAGAAGACAGAATAAGGTTAGGGGGGGCTTTAACCCCTCCCTCTCCTGCTAATCTTGGCTCTGATCCAGAGAACATGCCCTCTCTCTTTCTGCTCCATCCTTCATTCTGTCACTTTCACCCTCTCTCTTTCCATCCCTCCTTCCCTCATCCAGAGCTAACATTTATGCTTTACGTTTTATGCAGTCGCGCTATAGTAAAATCCAGTCCATTGGCCAAATCCGGAAGGAAACAGACAAGTTTGCATATTTGCATTGTTGATGTGTTGGTATCTTTGACATGGTGATGATGAATGAGGGCGGGAACCCCTTTTGGTGTTAGCATTAACACTTAATGCTAACAGAAAAGCATTTTTCAGAAAACTGTCAGGATGTAGAAGACATTTTTAGAATCTGATCTCAGGTCAAAATGGGCTGAGTAACAGAGCTTGATGGGCACGTCTGGCCATTTTTAGTTACTAGATTTTCAGGCCACTGCGCAGCCTTCAGATCTAGTCTGATCAGTGCAAGAGTCACTGAGTTATGGAACCTTTGCTGTAACACTGCCGTCGTGGCCCATATGTCTACATGGGTTTGGTGCTGTGCCTATATTCTCATGGCAGACCCCTAATCAGTGTGAATACCAGACGAGTCGCCCCTTTACCAACTCGCCCCGGGCGTACAGCCAGCGGAACTGCGAGGCCATGGTAATCCTAAAGTAACCTAAGTAAATTATGCTTAAACGGTTAAACTTAACCTTATTCCAAACCTTAAACTCAGTAAAACTATGCCTAAACCTAACCCACTACCTAAACTTAAACACAGTAAAACTATCCCTAACCGTAAACTCATTTCTAACCTTATTCTCAGTAAAAACAAAATAAAGAATAAAAGAACCGAGTGGTCGGCGTGAGGACGGTGGGAAGAAATGGAGGGGCGAGATGGTTTAGGGGCGACCGTACCTGATACCATCAGTGTGTGTGCCAAGTTTGGTGCAGACAGGAGCAACGTGTTCATTGCAAGAGGGCATAGCAGCGGGCATGGCTTTCTGACACCACTGAAAAATCTTCCATTAATTTTTCCCATAGAAATTTAGAAAAATAGTTACCGGCACAACAATTATTTTTATCCTAGAATCAAGTCATCCAGGAGTCTGGTGAACATAAAACCGTTGATTAATTTCTATTTCAAAAAGAGGAAAAAACCTTCCAAGGAAGGGACTGCACACTCCAAGGAATAGAGGCGGACAACTTACTGCATCGTCAACTTATTTATTAGCAGGACACGTTTCACCGTAAGCTTCGTCAGGTGCTATGCTCACGGCGAAACGCGTCGTGCTAACTAGACTTGTGTTTTGCTAAGATAAATGTTGTATAGTTTAATTGATATTAATTTATTCATGCATTACATTTCCCCATTGACATGAATGGGAAAATGCGAAAACTCACATTCAAGTATTTTTTCCTCTGAGACTGTAAGGGCTATAATTACAAAACTTGGAGGGGAGGTTCATGATAATTACTAAAATTAATTAACTTATGATTATATAGGTAGGCCTCATGGTGGCGCTATAACAGCCCACTTTACGTTTTGGCATATAACTCTTGAACCGTAGGTCGTAAAATCAATATTTCCTTTTCCCTGGATTCCTTGGGTCATGAGTCTCCCATATAGACCACGCCCATCAGGATAGACTTTCCGCAATTTTTTATTTTAACACTTTTTGATCCTAAACCTACAGATTTTGTTCAAATCTCACAGAAATCGGTACACATGATCTCTGGACCTTTTCAATAATCGTCGTCCAAAGTTAGTGGGAGGGGCCTATTTTACAAAAAATGCCACAAATCATGAACCAAACGTCCAATCCACCCCAGATTTGAATCACATGAATCACACAGAGCCAAAAGCAATTCCATTTTCATCCACGCCACAAATGCAAAAACATGATTTTTCGGGGATAAATCCCCTCCAAATTACTTACACATGATCACAGGGGTGACTTGACATTGTAATTGGCTAGCAAAATTTGTGGGAGGGGCCTATGTAAGCGTTTGCAGCAACCACACTTTGCAATTTTTCAAAATTGCGACTTTTCTAGTTAACTAAGCAATTAAAGAGTTTAAAGCCCAGTGCCCTCAACCCTGTGATTTCAGAATGATCAATTATCACAACATCAGCTTCTTCTCTCAAGGTCAGAACCTGGCTAAGTTGATATCCATCCAAGAGAGTCAGCAAGAATAGACAAATATGAGGACGGAATGTAATTCAATGCATTCATTTGAGAATGAAGGAAATAACCAGCAGTGTTAAAACGGATATGTACATTCAAAATGTGAGATCAAATGTACAGATTAGTTTGCTTGGGGCATGTATTTAATAAGCTAAAATAAATCCTGCAGTTTGCAGGGGTTCTATCTCACTGGCTAGTTCAGGCTCCATATAGCTTTTATATCCCAATAAATACCTAATAGCTCATTAAAAATAATACAACTTTATGAGTTGAACAAGTAACAAAAAAAAATAAAAAATTACTGTCCCTCTCATTTGTCTCTACACAGTAAAATCCTAATGGGGCCATTTTGTTTTACCTTTCACAACTCACACTTTCCAGTTCTCTCTTTCTTCCTCTTGCACGCATGCATGCATGCATGCACGCACGGTCGCACGCACGCACGCACGCACACACACACGCACGCACGCTGCAGGAGCTGGCTGCCATGGTGGCTGGGTGTGTGTGATGCCCGGGCAGCAGCCCATGGCATGGTCGGACGGTGACTCATAGCTAGCAGGAACACAGCACGAAACCATGGCACAGTCGCGAGAAAACACGCACACACACATGGGGGTGCCCCTCCCCCCCAACAGCAAAGGAAGAAAGCAGGTGGAGACGCTGCAGTTTCCTCAACTCAAGTAAAATTCAGTCTGTTAACCCGAGTCAGTTCCCATGGGCTCTCTGCATCCCTCTGTGTATGTCTCTTTGTAGGCCTTTTAGACTGTGTGTGTGTGTGTGTGTGTGTGTGTGTGTGTGTGTGTGTGTGTGTGTGTGTTGTAATTTACCACCCTCTCTCCTTCAATGCACCCTTTACATTCTCTCTATACACGCTGCTGTGACTGACGACTACAAACTGAGTCAAAACAGCGAACCAATTCCTACACCTCAAAGCTTGAATCAACCGACTGTCTACAAAACACTATACACTACAAAATAAGAGGCAACATTCTCGCCCTCAACATAGGAATGGATGGGGAAGTACAGAGCAGGACTCTGGGCTTTAACCATCAGCAGACTGTAATAAGGCCCCTGGCGAACACAGAGTTTACATTCTTGAGGAGATGGTGAGAGATGTCTTGCTACCATGCAGAAATCTGAGGCTAAGGTGATAAGCCAAATCTGTGTGTGTGTGTGTGTGTGTGTGTGTGTGTGTGTGTGTGTGTGTGTGCGTGCGCGCGTGCGCGAGTGTGTGCAGAGAGAGAGGGAGATAGGGAAATGTGTCTAGTGTCACCTCTATCCATGGCCACGCACGTTCGCATCTGCAGACATTCGTTCACGCCTTCGCCTCTCAAACCCCTATTAACGATCGCAGGCGCGATATGGAGAGACAAAACAGAAATAGTCTCCCTTCACCCTTTCCCGCCTCGCCTTCCTCTCCCTCCCTAATTAAGTGTTTTTTCTCCCACCTCTCTCATGGTCTGCCGTGGCTGCGCCGTCCCAGCGTACAGACGTCAGTGGTTAGCACAGCATGGCACGGCACGGCACAGCAGGTCTCTAGTGGCTACATGCTCAGTTGGGTCTTAATGTAGCGTGGCCGGCAAGCTGCACAGGACAGGTACAGCATAAATTACACTCCCCGTTTTGCCCGTTTATCTCACAGCAGGCGTAAAATCAGGTGCTATAGCTCATAATTTGGATTTTCAGAGACCGATTTTTCCACATTTGGTTGCATACCGGTATATATATAAAGACGGAAGAACGTCAACACAGTGCAACATTCTTTGTTTTCACCATTAGAAATAATGCGATTCTCTCGAGGTTGGGGGGGGGGACAGCTATACGCGGCCCTCACATCTAGAGTTTGGGCTGCTACGTGGCCCTAAAGGTGTGTTCAGACTTGAATTTAAATATTCGCTCGGTTGCGCTATAGGTCGCGCCACGCCCGTTCGCAACTTCTGGTCTTTGCATTGACTTTGTATGTAATCGCGCCACTCTAACCATTCAAATCTGAACGCACCTTTAGACCTACATCGCACCGAAGATTTGCACTTTTTGGCTGGACACCATATACATACGAATGTGACTAATGGCGTCAGTGATGAATTTACAGCATCGTTCAGCTGGTTAACCAAAGTCAGTTAAATAGGTTCAGTTCACACTTGGGTTGGATTTAATTTAATTTAATTTAATTTAATAATTAATCCTGTGTCTTATAATTACTCCTGGGTCTTGAATAAAAGGAATTCAAGCGAGTGAGTGCTTTTTAATTTCTTAAATTGGCTTATCAACATCAAACAATTAACAACGCTGTCAAATAAATACAAATAATACTAATTTAAATTAAAATGTAAAACTATCCACCACTTCAGACAAAGCCTTTTGAATGAATGCAAAGCAAAAAAAAAGACATATTCACTAAAAAGTTAAATAACTTATTTCCATTGTGGTCCAATTTTGACCCACGGTAGTCTTGCTTTAACGTGTTCGCGATGGATTATGTGAGGAGGGAATTCCTCCTAGGCCTCCAGGGTACAGTGTGGGTACAGAGACGGGATGGCCTAGGCCTCCAGGGTACAGTATGGGTACAGAGATGGGATGGTCTAGATGGTCTCAGACAGACAGACAGAGAGAGAGAGAGAGATGAATTCCTTTTGGATGTGTTATGTTTTCTTTTGTGTGTGGGTTCGTGGTGGTGGGGGCGAGTGTCCATCCTAAACATCTCCTGTGTCTTCCTCATTATTGCCATTCAGAGGTCCACACACATACGGTGTTATTGTATACCTGAGTGGCCGCCCTGAGGCAACAGTAGCAGGTGTCTCGTTACCTCGCTGACACACTTAACCATTAGACACAGCTCATTAGGACAAAGTGCTGTGTCCGTTTATTCTAACTCTGTGAAGGTTTTCTCCAGAGAACTGCACTTTACTTCTATACAGATGTGTGTAATGTTGCTTTTTTTGTTTTATTTTTTATGAATGATGTAATGTTCTGTGTTTTATTCAACTATCCATTGAACCGCTACAAAATACATTGTGTACACACGCACGATACAATATTATTCTTTTAATTATTCTTCCAATTATCATCAACATTGGCCAGCATCTATAGAGCACTTAAAAAGTGCTTTAGACACACACAAAAATGTATTATACAAGCAAACTTAAGGCACAAATAAAGTAAGTTCTCAATAACTTTAAACCACATTGTTTCACACTAGTAACAAATATAATATAAACAAACACTGCAAAGGCGAATTCCACAGTCAAATTGTTGCCATCTGGACTTTACCAACAAAGTAAAAAGTGTAGCCTATAGTTATTAACAACAGCTCAAACTAAATATATCTAGACTATAATAATACAATACAACAGAGTGTCACATATTTGGCTTGAATGCCATCTTAGATTAGATGTAGGCCTAATTGACATTGCACAAAGTGCGTCAACAAGTGTAACCCTAGCTGGGGTACCCTGGGGACTCTGTGTGGAGACACAAAGCCCAGGAGGTGCTGGGCTGTCCCCCGGTCCCCTCTAGGGAAAAACCCCTTGAAACAGAGGGACTCCTGATCAGGCCAGCCGGTATATGGGAAAATGAAGGCCTGTCCCTCAGATACAGTATATGATTAGGCCATTCCACTAATGGGTACAAGTTACTGCCAAGAAGCATGGTTGCAACAGAGATGTAACACAAATGTCCCGACCTTGTGTGTACATACCGGTATTTTACAAAGTATATATATATATATATACACACATTATACACACATTATACACACACACACACACACACACACACACACACACACACACACACACACACACACACACACACACACACACACACACACACACACACACACACACACACACACACACACACACACAGGTAACTCCATTGCTGAGGTTTTAGATTTGTTTTCATGAATGTGAAAAAAGCGCCCCAGCTCCCGGCCATCGGAGGGCCCTGGTCTGAACTCTACAAGTTGCAATATAAATCGAATCGGCACCCTAGATATCAAGATCATATAGAATATTTTTTTTAAATCTTTTTCAAAGTCACCAAATTGCACTAAAATGTATACGATTGAAAAAGTCACATGTGATAGACAAAAATAATACGCAAGATATACACTTTTGTTTGTTGTATGTCGTTTGTACAGTTTTGTACAATTTCTTCAAGGGTTTGTATTACTAGACAGATTGATGACTGAACTGCACTGATCCTTGGGGAAGCCTTGGGGGTTTACTTTACATTGCTGACACACATTACCATTAGACACACTTCATTAGGATAAGCACTCTGACTGCTCTGTACGTGGGCTTTCACCTCACAGGTGATTGGAGGACACAGCTGGGTGGGGCATCACAGCACTGTGCCAGGGTCTGCCATTAGAAAAGATGTGTGTTGTTAAAATGTATGCCTACGATTTTTCTAAATATTTAGAAAATGGCCGATCTACATGCTCACAACTTGTGTTGTGAGTTTTTGGGTTGGCTATTTTGAAAATAGTATAAAAAGTATAAAATAGGATTAAAATGTTTATACTGATTTTTATGCTAAATTAATCTCAGGGCAGACACTCTAACCACAACCCCTCTGAGCTGATTGGTCAGCCGCTGTATAACCCCTAGGGCTGATAAGACAGCTGACAATATGTAATTGAGCATATTACTGTATGTAGACATAGCATTCTAGAGTGTTTACTGTATATTTTCATTGTACAGATATTCTACTGTTAGACAGATGTTGGGTTATTATCTTACTTATGATCCTTGATGACTAATTCTATGTATTTGATAAATAAAAAAAGTTTCTATGTCAGTCGTCAAGTCATTTTTCAAAAATAGCAGACCTATGAGCTTGTAGATCTGCTATTTTTCAATAGCTAAAGCATAACATAAATGCTAACACCAAAAGGGGTTCCCGCGTCTGCTAAATGCCTAAGTTGTAAATTATGAATTGACATTTGACAACCAATCAACACACGGCCGCAAGCTAAAGCTGTATCTCCTCGGGTTGCAGAGCAGCTGACAAATCAGTGTAGCTAACGAGGCAAGGCAGGCTGAACTGTCTGGCACCGTGGAAATGGAACCACTTTGGACGATGCTTTAGATATGTTGTGAACATTTACACCTAAATAACAACATTCTCAAAATCGGGATGCCAGGTTCTCAATGGTTTGTAAATAAGGTTATAGGAAGAATGCATTAAATTAATCACCAGGCATTCATCACTGCACTTTTTATCCTGTCAGCTGGTGAGCAAAAACACGACAGGACACAACACGCCATGGAGTCGCACGACGCGACAACGTGTTAGACAACAGAACAGATAGAGCACGGCGTGACAACGTGTTAGACAACAGAACAGATAGAGCATGCACTTTGCTGCTCTTAAGGTGAAGAGTGACAATTTTAAATTTACTGTAGGATTACGGATGATTACGCATCTAATCCAAACGTCCAGTCAAACCTGGACAGAGTTGGAATCGTCTGTGGGAAGTGATGAACCCAGCGCTGCTGTCAGCACCTCAATGACATCCAGTGTTTAGGGTCTTTTAGTTTTAGTCAACACTTGAACCCGGAGCTCCAGTGAACACAGATGGGAGTGCAGTGTATTCACCGGAGGTTTATTCCAGTCAGAGACACAGAAAGTGAATGTTGATAGACAAAGACACGTTGGGATGTTAAGGCTAAACACACACAGACCTATGGGGCAAACGTCCATGGCTGTGTTCCCCTTGTGAAGGCTCCCATGAGACCACCCTGCAACCTGTGCAGTGTTTACAGCACTTGTATGATGATGATGGTACAACAAACAGTACAGTCTTTCTGCCCCTTTCAGGAGCATCTCAACAAAAACATTGTTTAAGTACCACAAGTATAATAGTTGTCTTAAACATTGTTTATGCGTGCTAACTTTGGAGATTTCTGCACTTGGAATGCGTGGGGTCAAAAGTGAGAAATCTTGGTTTGTACATCATGTCACTCACTGCCATTAAACTAATAATAATAATATAATATCTCAAACTTATATAGCGCGTTTCTGACTACCCAAAGACGCTTTACATGGGGGGGGGCAAGAGGAAGCAACAAAAAAGCTATGGAATAAAAACATTAAAACAGTGAAAAGAGTTAGCTAGGGAAAGCAATATTGAAGAGGTGGGCTTTGAGAGCGGTTTTGAAGGTTAGGAGGGTGGAGGTTATCTCTGAGTGTTTTAGGGAGTGCATTTCACACGGTCGGGGCAGCAAAGGCAAAAGCTCTGTCGCCCCACGTACAGTAAATGGCCTTGGGGAGGTCAGGGAACTGAAACGACTTGGACGGCCCTGCGATCTCTCATCCATCTGGGACTGAATGCAAGGTTGGATTTGTTTGGGGGTTGCCCGTGCTTTTGATATACCCGCTCTGGTCATAATGTTTCATGGCTAGTGGTCACACCTTTTGGAAAATGTGGAATGTAGTTACCGGTATTTATGTTTAAAAATATCACAATTGATAGGCTATTGTTTACCTTTTTTGGTAAAAGTGAGGTATAGGGCTTGAAATGCCCCTACCTTTAATTTTTTTAATTTTTAATGCACTCCCTGTGCACGGTGAGATACAGTAAAATACATTTTATTTTTGGGCGGGAAGCAGGTGAACAAGTTAACTTGGATGGAAAATGCTAAATTGGAACCTCACAGGTCATTTATAGAAATTAGCACTCTGGATTATGCTGTGTGTGTGTGTGTGTGTGTGTGTGTGTGTGTGTGTGTGTGTGTGTGTGTGTGTGTGTGTGTGTGTGTGTGTGTGTGCGCGCGCGCGCATGCGTGTGCGTGCGTGCGTGTGTGTGTGTGTGTGTGTGTGTGTGTGTGTGTGTGTGTGTGTGTGTGTGTGTACGCAACACAACACTTAGGGAGCCTTAGACAGAAATAAGGGCTGCAGAGACAGCTCAGTGTAGCTGGAATTAATGATTAATTTACCCAACCCAGATGCTGAGCAGCAGCAACACATTACGTACAGTGCAGCATATTTCCTGACATATGCATGTTTGCGTGTGCGAGCGCGCGCGTGTGTGTGTGTGTGTATCTAGTCCTGTCCTGTCATGCTGGCATGGTGCCTCTGTGGCTCACTGCACTTCCACCCACCTGGAGAAGAGGAGCACATATACTGCAGGCTGTAGAGCCACTGTCACATCGGAGCATGTACAGTACAGTATAGTTGCCAGCTAAAGCCAGATAATGTATTCACGTTTTATTTAGTATCAGTACTGCAATGTAGAAATACTATAAAAGTCCGGAATTCAAAACTTACTTGAGTAAAAGTATAAATGTATTGGTATAAAAATGTACTTAAAGTACCAAAAGTACTCATTATGCAGAAGGTTTCAAATGTATAAAATTAAAAACCCTTTTGATAACAGCAGATCTACAAACTCACTATTTGTCACAATTTGCAACACATTGTCATGTAGATCGGCTATTTTCTAATGCCTGAAGTAGTTAAAGCACGTTTTGTAATGCCGGTAATAATCTCAATCTCAAAAGTAACTGTTAACTAAAGTTTTCAAATAACTGTAGTGGAGGAAAGTACTGAAAACAAGAATAAATAAATAAAAATACCTCTAAATTGTATGAAAGTACTGTAGGCCTACTTGAGTAAATGTATTTAGTTACGTAACTTACGTCACACCACTGGTAGTTGCTACTTCTCCCTTTCTACCCCTCTCCCAGTCTCCATAGTATATTTTCCAATGTTTCTGTACAATATGTTCCCCTGTTAATTGAATCACCTGCCAGTTTACCTGTATGTGTTCCTGTTTTCCCACCAGTTCACCTGCCATACACCCCACATATCATATCCTCTTAAACTTCTAGAGTTTCTAATAATTTTACCACTCTTCTCAGCTTCTTCCTCACACACACACACACACACACACACACACACACACACACACACACACACACACACACACACACACACACACACACACACACACACACACACACACACACACACACACACACCAATGGTGGAGGAAACCAGGTAAGGCACCAATTAAGCTGCTCATCGGGAGCAATTAGGCGTTCAGTGTCTTGCTCAAGGACACACTAAATCTGAGGAGCCAGGCCTCTCCCTTACTTGGAGAAAACATCCAAATTGCAAATGAAAGCACACAAGTCACACACACACACACACACACACATGCGCACACATGTGCACGCGTATAAAAACGCACGCACTCTCAGCCTGGCGTAGATGACACGTGGTCTGCTATTGACCTGCTATCATCTAGTAAGTAAATAGAATACTATATACTGTATGACTGTAAGCCTCTGTAAGTACAAATCCTGTATAATGTGGAACCTTGTTTGGGCAAAGATAAATCTTTACACATGTTATGTGCCAAAGACATCCCAGTGTGCTTCACAGAGGAGAGTCAAAGAAGAAAAACGAAACGAAAGAAAGAAAGAAAGAAAAGCCGTGTCGTCTCAATCAGGAAGTAATCAAATGTTTCTCTTGAGTTCCGGTTCGTAGTTTAAACTGTTTACACTGACAATAACCACAGCCCTGACGGAACACATGGGAACACTCAGGGTGCATTCCGACAAGAACCAATCCACAAGAATCCAGTTCCGGCGTCTGAAGTATTCCCGTACATATTGCGTCACACTACAGCAAACTTTACAAAGCTTGAGGAAGGATTGTTGACTGGATTTGACTGGATGATAATTGGATTTGTGAAGGAGTATGTTTGCATGCACGCACGCACACACGCACACACACAAATATATATTGCACATAAACACCTGCACTTTGCGAATAAGTGCTTAAACAGTGCCAGCAATAGAAATACATCTATTCCAATCTGTATCTCTGATCCTATTTGTAAGTATACAGTATACGTATGTGCATTTTTCTATCAGCAAAGGCATACACACACGCACACGCATGCACACACAAAATATCTGGATTTGTTCAGCTTGGCCACAGAGTCTAATGATTCGATACTGTATTTAGATTCGCTAAAACACCTCCAAAACACTGCACACTCACACACGCCCGCATGCACGCACGCACGCACGCACACACGCACCGTACCCTCGTACTCTGATGCTTACAGCTCTTTAATGAAAGGTTTCATTATGTGCGTGTAAACGGCCCCTACTTAGACGACCCACCACACTAATGATACCTATTTTCACCACTCTAAACTCTGACACCAAAGACCCCGCGCCATAAATCACTTCTGTACGCAGCGGCGTAATTAATAAAGACTAGACTTCGTGACTCTGTGGAAACTTGATAATGTTCTGAGCTAAACAACTTCAAAAGTCATACTTGGTTATTAAAAAACGACGCAGTGAGCTTTCCGCGGAATCAGCAAAGATAATTACTTTTTGGGCACGTACTGTATGTATATGTGCATGTGAGTGTTTGTATGTCTGGTGTGTGTGTGTGTGTGTGTGTGTGTGTGTGTGTGTGTGTGTGTGTGTGTGCACTTGTGTGCGTGCATATACGTGCGTGCATTACTGTAGGTCTCATCTTTCTGTGTGTGTGTGTGTGTGTGTGTGTGTGTGTGTGTGTCTGTGGCGTTGAGGGGTCTCTCTCTCTTGCTCTCTCTCCAGCCCTCCCTCCCTCTCTCTCTCTCTCTGTCCCCTTTAGTGAGAATGTGGCCCCTGTAACTGCAGAGGTCACCAAGGAGATGACCTCTGGGCTACCAGGGGTTCAAAGGTCACGCATCTCAAGGGAGACCAGTAGCAAGGGGTCTGCGAGCTGGAGAGAGCAGACACAACACAAGCCCTTAAATGGACCTGTGATCATTCGCAAATAGAATCTACCAGGAGAACCCCCAAGTGCGTAAAGTCTACCTTTTGATCCGCATGTTCCAAAAGTTACTTTCATTAAATGAAATCAATAGTGACTCAGATGACTGAGACGCTAAACACTGCATAAAGTCTATAGCAACTAAACAATGTACTTCAACAACGACCCAAAAAGTCTTGGTCCTCAGTAATAACAACATCCTTAAATGTAGAAATTGTAGTGCTCTGGGAAATGTAAATTATTCTATATAAATGATTTGTCTTGTTGTATATGTGCACGTTTGTATGTGCACGCACGCGCACACACAAAACAAGGCGCTAAATCTGTTGCGGATTAATTGTGTGTGTGTGTGTGTGTGTGTTTGTGTGTTTGCAAGTGTGTACATGGTCGCGTGTCCGTGCGTGCATGTGTGTGTGTGTGTGTGTTCTAGGGACCTCGTGTAAGGCCAGGCCACTAATCAACTCGAAGACCCCTGAGACAATCCCTGAGCCCTTTTCACAGCTCTCTGTTTTAACCCCGAGGACACAAAACACAGAGAGTGACCTAAACTCACCTCAGCAGGAACATTTGCTAGCTTGAGGTGTTACGTCAAACCTTTGGGAAAAGCTTTTGGGGTTTTACTGAAAGTTGTCCTATTTCATTAATACATTTTAAATGTTTTTTATTTTTATTGATGGGGAATATTAATATTTCATGAATATTGCTTTCACTATATATATTTGTTATATGGTGAAGCAAATTCCTGTATAATGTCATTTTTTGCTATTCTAAATATCCTAATATATTGCAATTTCACAGGAAAATTGGTTAGCTAAGAACTTCAGAAATGTATTTAAAACATTTCACACTTTTCAGATGTGTTTTTCTTGTTTTTGCTGTCACTTTGAACGACCTTCAACAGTCAAAATGCAGAAACGCAAAGATAGGTTTCTTCATAGCCTTGATTTTCTAATTTCATTTTTTGGCTGCCCTTCGGTGTCAGCATATTGGATAAAAGCCCTCCTTAAAGTGTTGTGTTGGGGGGCTAAGTGAGTTGGTGGTTGGGTGTGATGGATGGATGGGCATTTCTGTCCAACCAGCTCTTGGCCTGACATGACACCCATACATCATGTGTGATTACGGCCTGTTTAGCATGCCCTAGGTCTCTGACACATCCAGTTGTTAAACTGATTTCAGCTGAGAGGCGTCAGAACTGCAAGTGTGCAGCTTTTAAAGTCGCATCCATGTGTCGTGGTAATCTCATTACCGATTTGTAATTTTGTTATCGGTTCTTCGTCAAAATCTAGTTTTCAAGACAACTTGGCTTATTTGATGCATGGCTAATCTCATCTCATCCCGTGTTTAAATAAAACGACCAGATTTCGCTGGATAATTTGGTTTGGTTGCTCCGCCCTGGGTTTTCAAACAAGACCACCAAGGTGAGTTTTTATAGCAGGTCCATGCTGCTCACCTAGATCAGTATAAAGACACCATTGACGGAGGTGCTGGCACGATTGCTGTTGACTTAAGCAGAATTGGGAGGAAAACATGAAAACATTATGCTGATTTAGCCAGCCTCGCTACCTCCGGCCCTGTCTGGATGGCTCTGGATGTGCATACATAACTAAGTTGACTTATTCAGTGTTGGTGAAAAAGATCTATGTACAGGGAATCCTATTAAAACAGTAATGCATATTTAACCAATGCCACTTCATGTCAGAGTTATGCACATTCACAGTGTCCAGCAACAACGTTGTTTGGAAGCTCAACTCTACAATACTGCCTTATTTTTTACAAAAACGATGCACTGCTCAGTACATGGCAGTACAGGCCAGGCACCATAATTCCACTGCAAGAATACTGTATAAGTATATTTTATAACATTATGGTTACTATCTAAAGTAAAATAAGGAATTTTGGTATGAAAAACCCAGTTTTGTAATGTAACAGTATCCTGACTGTATCATAAGTGACATGTCTGGTATTTGTGGAGGGGGACAAACGTTTGAAAATCGGTTGAAAGGTGTTGGCACCCGCTTCGAATGTTATCTCAACCGATAATCACCAATGTTCTTATCAAGATTGCAATGGAGAAATATGGACATTTCCTACATACTGCCTACCGCGAGTAGGCGACTAGGAAACGCGGAAGTGAAATTACTGCCGCCAAAGAGAAAACAGTGAGACTGCGCTATACAATAACTTTGTCTACTTATGTGGCCGGTTAAGACTGAGGTTAGGGTTAGGGTTAGTAATATGGTTAGTAGTCAGACAACACGCCCAATGCGATGTCGGACATGGTCAACATGTAGGAAATGCCCATACTTGGGCTGATGACGGCGATCACTGATAACACCCGAAACCGTTCGTAATAGTATTGGAGACGTAACTACATTTAAGTGGAAAGCTGAGGAACACTATGTTGGACTAATGAATTGCTTTAGGAAAATGAAAAAGAAATATATAATGAAAACATGAATAGTTGAACACACGGTCTCCACACGCATTAGGACAATATCAGTCAACAGAACCAACCACGGGTGTTTTCAATATTATTTGGTTAAAACAAAACGTTTTTTTTTTTTGTTAAAAGTATAATCACTATATTCTGATAGTAATCATTCCTATATAGACAGAGTGTTTGTTCAGTAACAGGGGTCTCCCTGTCTCTCCAGCTCTTTAATAAACACAATATACATTTTCAGGTAGGTGACAAAATTCAGGAAAAGTAGCCATTTATCAGCTTTTTATAATGTTCCAGTTCCAATTCTGTCTGCTCATTTCTTTGTGTCCGTCACTTACAATTCCACTTGTTAAATCTGTATCCTGACTGAGTTCTCCTTTAATGTCGTTAATGTTACAACAACTTACATTTAGGAAACCAAAAATAACGTTTTCTTTTACCCACTGTTTGGGAAACAATGACTAGTTTTAGAGCACAGGGGGGAGGGGGGCACAGTAGTCAGTGTGTGGAAGATAGGAGACGCTGGAGTGAAGTGTCAGCTACAGTACCAATGCTTCATTAACCTCATTTGCTTCATTGACCATTTATCTAATATGCAGGCTGTCATGTAAACAGACTGTTTGCCTGTGTCAGCTGAATCCAACTGTGTGCGTGCATGCGTGTGTGTGTGTGACTGTGTGTGTGTGTGCACGTGCATGGTGCATGTGTACACACACGTAACATCTTTCTATAGCAGGTTGGTGCTTTACAGTCATGAAATACTTTCAAATACAAAGCATCACCACAAGAATAAGATCAAATATAGGACTAGGTCAACATTAAGAGTAAAACATAAACTATATAAAATGACCAGACATGGGTCGTTGCCGCGACACAAGTCATGGATTGCAGCCATTGTGGAATACGTTGGGAAAAATAATGTTAGAACCCACAACATATTTATTTTTATAGGGCCCTCCCATTGCATGAACCTTGAACCTTGTACGTAGATCAGGCAGTAGAACAAATTCAGGTGTGGGACAGGCATTCTGATAATCACCAAGCTTTAAACATCACAACCCCATCTCACAGAAATACGGCAAAATAGCACGGAATTGCAATTCCGTACATAGTCATACATGCCTAGAAAACCATACCATACATATTACACGACTACTGTTTTGACCACGACAGAGGCGTGGCTTTCACTAGTACGGAAGTGCAATTTCACCATGGCTGCGTCGGGCTGGGTGAGTTCGGGTTTGACATTATTTACTATAGAGGGCATGCGTGTGACATCATCATCATACCCTGAAGTAATGCGGAAACGCCGAAATGCTGAGTGGTAAAAACTACTTTCTGGCCTTGACAGCCCATAGATCCGAACAGAAAAGTCCTATCTGATTGCATTAAACAACGTTAAACTCACTTTGCCACTAACTTTGCCACTCGATTTTCCATTCACTTTATGCATGCGCTGCTGCGCATGCCCTCTATTCTGTCCATGTAGGGTTGCAACTCAGACGGGGCCGAACTTCGCAACGCTCGACACAGCAACTCGGTGGTGTCTCCCGTGGCCCATGGGCCGTGGCTCGAGTTCGGTAGAGACGGTGCCCCTCCGTCCTTGTCTATGGGGAGGATTTCAGTGTCATTATGTATGGAGTTTTGGGTTTTCTAGAAATTAAATTCCGTGCTATTTCACCATGTTTGGGTGAGACCGGGTAGAACACCAATAACAGAACCTTAAAAACTATTCTAGAAGACTTGGAGCTAGTGAAATGCAAACACAGTTACAGTCAAACTGTATGCTCCCTCTTCTTGGCAAAATTTTAATATGAGCAGCCGTGCTTTGCATCAGCTTATTTCTTGGGTAAGCCATTTAAGCCATTCTATACAGACACTGTAAAAGCTCTGGCTAGTTCAAAATGTCCCTAACCGTGGCCAGGTTTCTGAGATGGAAGAAAGACTTGGCAGCCATGTTGGTGTGAGATATGAAACGTATTGAATCCATGATAACTCCCAGATTTGTATATTGATATTTTTGCCTGCATGGTAAGCCAAATCTCTTTTTGGTTTTGATCCCCCTGTATTGTTTTGTCTACACTGAAAAGAACATGTCAGTGTTTGCGCTCGTCTGTGTGTGTGTGTGTGTGTGTGTGTGTGTGTGTGTGCGCGTGCACACAAACACATTTATTTACTATTATGTGTTTGTGCGCAAGTGCTTTTCTGTGTGTATTATGCGTCTAACTGCTAAATGTGCTACAGAAATGGACCCCCAGTGGCTCACTCACAGTTTACTGTAAATATGAGGCCCTTTTACAATCCACACCCCAACCAAGCTGAACCTCAGTCCCAAATTTGTCATGTCAAATGTATTTGTAAAGATTTACAAATACATTTTGACACCCAAACAAATCCAGATGATGTGACCAGATATATCGCCCTATAGCGCTTCGTGTGAATGAGCCTGGCGACCGCAGATCCCCGCGCCGTTCGTTAACTCATCTATCACGTCAAGTGAAGTGGCGTGTATTTATTTGGTGCCCTTGATAAATAGGTCGATCGCGCACGTCAGAGAACAAAAGGCATAAATACAGATGAAAACGATGAGATGAGAGATAAAAAAAAGCATCAGAAGTGACCTCAATCCTCAGCCAGCGGCTTGTGTAAATATAAGGCCAAGCGTCTAAACAAGACACGCCACCAAACACGCCCGTCAACAACCAGACCACGTTGGAACTGAATCAAGGTGCACCGCACTCACTCATCCACACATCCATCAAGTCGAGCCAGGACAGGACAGGCACTTATTTGCCTAAATTGGTTCAATAAGTGCTTTGTTGAGAACGAAGGCCATTCTTCCACCCCGAATCAGAAAAAAATAAAGAACGTGAGAAGAGGTCTATATGAAGTGTACTTTAACAACTTTTGAGCGCTCTTTAAAAAAATGGAAGATTTACAAGCTGTCAACATGCCACAGCACGACACATGAGCGTTATGCGTACAATGCATAATGTGTACGTGCTCATGTGCCTGTCCAATCACAGCTCTTCGAAAGAATGCCCGGAACTACGGTTGGGCCTTACCGCGCTATCTTTGCTGAAGGCATTGTGGTCACCGTTCAACATAACTGTGTGAAAACAACATTCATGTAGATTAGACTCCTGAACGTATACAGAGCATACTGTGCAGTGCTGCTCCCAATTCTATACTGACCCCTTTATTTGTCACTTAATCTGTGTATACAGTGGAATTAAGTACACTGTACATTCATAATGGGGTCTTACTGTACATCGAGCGATTAAGTAGCAGACTGCAGAGACAATGAAGTAAACTGTTGATTATTGACTGATTTGTTTTCATATATAGGCCAACATCATGCTGTATTATCTGCATGATGATCAAGTACTGTATAGCTGTATAATTCAGTGTGTGAGATTGAGCTTGTGGTTATTATCATTATTTTGGGGAAAATGTTTAAAAAAAAAAGTTGAAACTCTTGAAAATTGAAAAAAGTGACTTAGCCCAATGTGGTTAAAATTCGAAAAAACATAATAATAATAATAATAATAATAATAATAATAATAATAATAGTCAATGTACTCACTTGAGGTGTTTTGTCAGGGATTATGCAATTAATAGCAATGGAAATGCCATTTTAAAAATACTTTTCTTACAAAATACAAAACTATAATTTATTATTATTATTTTAATCCTTGACAAGCAACACTGTATGGAAGTGCGTGCGAGCAGGGGTGTGTGTTCACACATCAATAATCACCATATGAGAGGTATTGGGGCAATCAATCAACTCATTACTGGTAATAAGAATGGGGACAATGGGATGGGTAAATGAGGACAGTGTTACTCTGTGTGTGTGTGTGTGTGTGTGTGTGTGTGTGTGTGTGCGTGTGTGTGTGTGTGTGTGTGTGTGTGTGTGTGTGTGTGTGTGTTTGTCTGCTCTGCCACAATTATCACTGACTGACTAGTTGGACTTTTCCTGCAATTCGATGTACTGTATCTAATGGGATGAAAATGAGAACGGAAGTGGAGAAACCCCCACACAGACACTCTCTCTCTAAAGCACGCACACGCACGCACATGCACACGCACGCGCACACGCACACACCATTCCTAGAACCTAACCACCAAGTCACATGGAATAGTAAATTAGTTATTAACAGTTATTAATAAACAATTGTGTGTGGATGCACATGCATTAGTGTGTGTGTCTATGCCTGTGTCACTATGTTGCATGCAGATTTGTGTGTGTGCGTGCGTGCGTGCGCGTGTATTCATGTGTCAATATGTGCGTGACTGTCTGCTGCCTGATAAATACTTAGTCGCGGATGTCGGAAATAGTAAATCTACAAGCTCATAACACATGATTGATGGGTTGGCTATTTTTGGTCCGCGAGCAACAGAGTATGGCTCCGGCTTTAACATCTCTCTTTCCACCACACCCTGTTATGACAGCGTTGCTGTGCCCAGTTGCTGCCGTTATAATAGGCCCATAATGCATGCAGTTAATAGGAACGGAACAGTGTGGATATCACGCCATGGAGGCTGCTGAATGCCCACTCCATGGCATAATAGCCGCATCTCCAGCTGTTGAGGAGTCGTTTATTTCAGAAGTGTGCTGACGTCGCAGTTTGCCAGTGTACTGTATGTGGGGCAGACAGGAAGTGATATATAAAGCTCTTTACTCGACAGTTCCATATAGCCACCATAGACGATAATCTATGATCGTCGCTCAGTTTTATTTTATGAGAAAGAAATGTGCATTCAGTCTGTGTCACTTTGTTTCCCGTTACGTTTTAAAATTAAGTCTACTATAAATGCGTGAAATCTCGGTCGTCTGTGAGTCTGTAGTTCACGTATCTCGAGAACCGGTCGACTTCAAACTCATCGTGTGCTTCGCCGAGGACCCATATATGCGTGGGTATAATGGAGAAGATGCAGTTGTCCAGAACCACAGATCTGACCAATATGCCCATAATAATATGGCAGTGGTTCTCTTCATGTCAAGGTCCATTATTTATTCAGCATTTGAGCCACGGACCACCATTTGGTGAGACTTAGCCTCTCAGACCCAGGCCAACACATAGAATAATGTTGTTGTCGTTGGATAAGATTTTGTCCACAATTCCATGCTGTAGTGATTTTGGTAGTGGTACCATATGTTTAACAATAATAACGAGTTAAAGATATAATTAGGGTCCATCTGGTTACCAACTCTCCATCATTTAGCTGGCGACCAGCTGGAACCCCCTCAGGGACCACTCGTAGTCCCAGGACCACTGGTGAAACACACACACACACACACACACACACACACACAGGCCTCATACCCAGCACAGATTTAAGCGTGTCAGTACTTATTACAAATGTTATTACATCTGACACATACTGTTCATTTCCCTCGAATGACTGTAGTGTTCTTCATTATTTGTTTAGCTAAGACAGACAGACAAGTCATCAAAATGGCTGCCATTTAAAAAAAAAAAAGTGTTTCAAGAAATCAGGTCTCACCACATTCTCACCGAGTTGTTCACCTGCGGTAGCTTCACATAAACGTCAATTATCAAAGGAGCTTAAGGCTTCTACAAGTGAATGAACTGCATGGGAGCTAATACTGGGGGATTAGTGCCTCCGGAGGCCCTTGTGACATACTGCACGTACATTGTCTCTCTGTATGTGTGCCCAATGGTTGTGGGAAAAGCAGTTAATTTGAAAGAGATTTAACTGTCAGCTACATCCTCTCTGTGGGATGTTGGGACGTCTGTGTATATAGTTGAATGTATGTGAAGGTAGTAGGTACTAATTACGTCTAGTAGACACAGGAGTTGAATATTGGAACTTTGTATTTGTTTATTTTTGTACTTTTTATTGATTCTAATTCTTAAGTTTGCACTGTGGTTTCCTGTGTGTGACGTGTGCTATGCAAATACAGTATGATTTTACTCGAGCATGTGTTCTTTCCTTCCCTTTGAATGAACGTTCCGCATTATGTGCTTGCGGCAGGACAACAGGCCTCAGACTGATTTTGTTTGCTTGTCTCGTAAAACACGCATCCTGTTGTTCGCAAGCTACTCGTCAAGTTATGTGGGGTGCACTGGGGTCATAAAGGAATGGCTCATATGCAAGTGATTCATAACTTAACTGGAAAGAACCGACAATTCGTTGTGAACTATTTGTCGCGTCGAGTCGATGTGCAGCTGCCTCAAAGAGCTGCTGCTGCTGTAAAACCTAAGCATATGCCACAAGTACTTTACACTGGAGGGGATAATGGATCGCTGGCTTATTATGTTGTTTAAACCCCATGTCATTTTTTAATAGAGTGAGGCTTTAGCCACTTTCAAGGCCAAGGGAACTCACTCTGCACGTCAATGGCACATGTAAACGTAAACGTATGACTGTATGATTTGTCTATCATTAGCCTATACGAGTCTAATGCTGCATGTCATTTGCCATGTTTACATTATATCAACCGTTGGGGAAGTGAGTAATATGTGACTTGATTGAGCTATCCTTCATGGGTGCGCGCCTGCAAAATGGTGGTCTTACACACAAATCATTCAAGTCCAATCACAAATTTGTCAAATAAACACAAATGAGACGAATAACTGCAGGCTAGAGCTGGGCAATTAACTGAAAATATATGGAAACCGATATTTAGAACCAATAACCGACTTAATCTTGCTAAAATAATCGAGAAGCATTTATTTATTTTATCAACAAACTGACATTTCAAATAGATTCATTTATAATGGACACAATTGATTAGTCTGATTAACCACTTAACCCTACATTAGGCTATAGTTAAAAGTTTGTAAGCTATTCATTTCATGAATTACCTTGCGTTGTCCTTGCTTATTGTAAATCACTCTGGATTAAGAGTCTGATAAATGCCTAAATAGAAATTTGTAAAATAGCCGCATTGAACAATTATAATAATTTATAATTGATTATAAATCGTATAATCGCGGCAAACGTTTTAAATAATCGTAATATTGATTTTGAAGCCCTAGTGCAGGCCTACATAATGGACCCACCACAGGCAACTAATAAAAATGATCCGCTGATGGCTTCATATATACAGTATGAAAGGAAAGAGATCTCTGGATCGCTGCTCAGTTTTCATGGCCACGGAGACTGATCAATAATGTATGAGAGGACATGCAGGTGGATGGATGTGGTGAGAGAGGACATGCAGGTGGATGGATGTGGTGAGAGAGGACATGCAGGTGGATGGATGTGGTGAGAGAGGACATGTAGGTGGATGGATGTGGTGAGAGAGGACATGCAGGTGGATGGACGCGGTGAGAGAGGACATGCAGGTGGATGGGTGTGGTGAGAGAGGACATGTAGGTGGATGGATGTGGTGAGAGAGGACATGCAGGTGGATGGATGTGGTGAGAGAGGACATGCAGGTGGATGGACGCGGTGAGAGAGGACATGCAGGTGGATGGACGCGGTGAGAGAGGACATGTAGGTGGATGGATGTGGTGAGAGAGGACATGAAGGTGGATGGACGCGGTGAGAGAGGACATGAAGGTGGATGGACGCGGTGAGAGAGGACATGCAGGTGGATGGATGCGGTGAGAGAGGACATGCAGGTGGATGGATGCGGTGAGAGAGGACATGCAGGTGGATGGATGCGGTGAGAGAGGACATGCAGGTGGATGGATGTGGTGAGAGAGGACATGCAGGTGGATGGATGTGGTGAGAGAGGACATGCAGGTGGATGGATGCGGTGAGAGAGGACATGCAGGTGGATAGCGAGACCGAGGAAGACACCGAGAACAGAAGCAGATGATCCGCTGTGGCGACCCCGATGGGAATTAGCCGAAAGAAGAAGACAGTGTAGATACTGTAGGTGTGACATCGACTTGACAGGCTGGCGTGAGAGAAACAGGCCAGAAGGGCTGATGGGACACGTAGTTCGCATACACACACAGTACTCTCTCTGCTCTAGCAGTGCACGCACTCATGCGCACGCACACGCACACACGCACACGCACACGCACACACACACACACACACACACACACACGCAACAATATTGTTCATTTGTAATCGTGTGGAGGAGCCAGGGATCAACTAACTCAGTTGCCATATTGTTTTCACATGGAATCAGATGGTTCTCTGTGAAGCTCTGTGAAGGTTGAGCTGTCAGACAGGCCAGGGGCGGCCAGTCAGACGGTCTGTCTGGGTCACTCGCCTGCCACTAAATCCTATTGTTTCTTAACCTGTGGGTCGGGGCCCAAAACAGGTCATACGCCTTTTGTGGTGGGTCTCCGCACACAAAGAGAGAGGAGGTTCATTAAAAAAAAGTGAAAATGATTGATCATGACTCAGAATTAACACACATGACGGTGGTTTTAAAAGAGCAGTGGGTAACATTAGTCCCTGCCTGACAAAAATAATGACACTCTTTAAGGCTGGATGATCTATATTTTAGAGATATTCCATAGTGATGGTTATAATGACCAAAACCCCAAAGATTATACATGCCATTTTAAGTGAGGCTAGTATATTTAGTGTAGCATATTTGGGGTGCCTGGGTAAGACAGTTGACCATATACTCGTGAGTTCGAACTCAACTCCTATCAGGTCTAACATGTCTCCCCCCTCTTTGTCCTCAATATCTTAAATATCTAAAGAAAGCGAACAAAGAATAAAGAAAAAGGAGGGGGGCGTAGTGTATTGATGTATATTGGAACTGTTTTGTTTTTACAGGTATAATCTATTGTTGATATCACTAAAGCACGAGTCATGACCTTTGCCCTTAAAGCACACAATAAGTCCCTAGCCTGTGTAGGTCAGTAGTATATTATACCATAATCTTCTTTACACTCTCCTGCTCATTAACACCAAGTAGAACCCCCCCATATGACGCCGACTCTTTCTGTATCCCTCACCCGCTCAGCACGCATCCTCCCCAATTCCTGAGCTGAAATCATCATGGCCCCCTCCTCTCCTCCACTCTGACCCAGAATAACCAAATTATCACCCCACCCCCGCCATCGCCTTATGTTTAAAACATATGGTGACACCAAACCACAACACATTCAACATTTTCTACACTTTGCCGTGTCTCTTGCACACCCACAGTGACTCCCAGTGCACAGGACGTCAAGTGGCTCACTGCATGGCTGTCCGCAGACACTTGATGACGGTCCAACCCAGTGGTTTCTCTAAAAAGTTGACTTCAGGGTTTTCGAAGGGGGTTCCAAATGGACTCTTAGAGGTCTGTAACTGAGAGTTATGGGTGGTTCCAAATAAAGGGGGTTCCAAATGGACTCTTACAGGTCTGTAACTGAGAGTTATGGGTGGTTCCAAATGAAGGGGGTTCCAAATGGACTCTTAGAGGTCTGTAACTGAGAGTTATGGGTGGTTCCAAATGAAGGGGGTTCCAAATGGACTCTTAGAGGTCTGTAACTGAGAGTTATGGGGGTCCTTGAAATGTAAACGTTTGGGGATCACTGGTCTAGCTGCAACAAACCTCCTCAGCCTGCATCTGACCCAGGTGCAATGCTGCACTTTAATTGGATATAGCCCCCGCTCCGACCCACATGTGTAAGATGTTGGATGTCTCATAAAACAATAGTACAAGAGTCCATTCCTGCTCACAAGAAATGTGGTGCTGATCGGTCCAGCAGTTTGCGAGATTAGCCCCCCACCCACACACACACACACACACACACACACACACACACACACACACCCTTTTCTAGACGGCTCACCTCCTACAGCGCCGTGGTGTAATAATAAATTGTTGGAGCAACTAGCCACAAAGCGGCAGCCATGAGTCGGAATATGAAAGTAATACAAAGCAGATCGTGTCGAGGATCTGATGAATGTTGCCCTGGTTATTGTGTTGTTGAAATAGGCACAAAGACAAGTACCCGAAGGCCTGACTATGTCAGTCATTTATGATGTCAGTCGTACTGTGATGTCAGGCCTCATCTCCATCATTTGTGCAGTATATAAAACATTTTAAAAAGTTGCCTGGACTATAACGCACCGCTATGGAACGTTTCAGCGCAATCAGTAACGTCAGT
Source organism: Protomyctophum bolini (assembly GCF_963924005.1). Classification (NCBI taxonomy): domain Eukaryota; kingdom Metazoa; phylum Chordata; class Actinopteri; order Myctophiformes; family Myctophidae; genus Protomyctophum; species Protomyctophum bolini. Next base: position 9,792,912 of record NC_137884.1, on the reverse strand, counting down.
TAAAATAATTTTGTCAACCAGGGAGTTGAGCTATACCTCCTATGCTTTACAAACGGATAACCTTGCAGTTTTTGTGCTGCCATTTTCAAATGACAGAAGAATGACGCGTTCTGGCAGGGATGGGATGGGGGACAGTAAAAACAACAACAAAAAAACAACAACATGGATGACATTCAAGAAACCAAAATGATAATTACATACTAACAGCTCTTCAATTTGACCCAAACACCTCCCCCTGTACACACGTCCCACCCCATTGTGTTCTAGTAATAAGGAAGGAACGCTTTAGAACACAATGGGACAGCCGTCCCACCTCTATTGTTCTCCCCACCCCCTCCCATTACCCTCGTTTATGTCCGTGCGGCTTATGTAACACACAGCGAGGGTCAAAACAATAAAGTTTCAACACTTTTAAACACTTTCTGTTCAAGCCAACTAATTATCAGGATTTATGTCGATGTGAGGGGCGAGGAGAAGGATTTGAACTTGCTTTCTCATTTGAAAACCCATATATCTTTGAAATGAGTACAATAATGTTTAACTGGAATGGTGGCTCAGGAGATTCATATGAAACAAAAAATCTACCATTTGAAATGTTTTCGCTTACATAACAGACTACATTTGAATAAAATGTCTATCTTAGCTCATTTCTTTACCCTGAACTTCCCCCCCCCCCCCATTCCAATAATCATGTCTGATCATTGGAGACATACAAGAATATTATGTCATATAACTCTATAGCTTTGTCAGTTGCATAATAGAATAAGCCGATCTAGGAAGGCGGATTATTTAGTAACATTTAACTTGAAAAGTTGATAGTATGACTGTAAACGCACATGTATTATAGCCTATAAGCTTCCTAAGTGTGTCATGGGAACAATAGGAAAAAAAAACTGTCCAAAGCATAAAATACATCTGCTATTACTATTTTTAAACGTTTGAATATGTTTTTGTCTCTCTATCTTTGCACTTCCAAATTTCAATACAGCAATGCATTGAAACTAAAATACGTTGTCCACCAGCGCATAGAGGGGTCCACCTTCAACATAAACAGCAGACTGTCATTGCAGCAGCTAGTGTGTGAGGATAAGAAAGGTGGGGTTGAAGAGCCAGGGAGACTGCAGTCTCTGGTAGGACTGGGGATTAACCGAGTAGTGGACAGTATCTCTGGCTGTCTTTGCTGAGCCTTCGGAGCCTAAAAAAACACTGCACACAAACACACACACACACACACACACACACACGGCTCCACCGGGACCACGGAGGGCTGCTGGAAGGAGCCACGCGGCATGCATGCAGCACACACACGCACGCACACACATGCGCAAACACAGAAAGAAAAAATGCGGTGGCGCAAATACACAACAGCACTCTCAGTGTAATCGCATGCTCTTTTTTAGCCTCTCGTGAACACATGAACATACATGCTATGTCATGAATGCACGCAAGCAAGCACACACACACACACACACATACACACACACTCACACACACAGGCACGCACGCACACACATTCTATCGAGTCCAGCATATAAAACATTAAATTGTAACCTCCCTTCGTGGGAGATAATCCTTGTGTGTGTATCGTATATGTCCAACTACCACATATTTTGTAGACAGCTGGACTATGAATCACATCCACCCTCAGAGAGAGAGAGAGAGAGAGAGAGGAGGAGGATGATGAGGGCAGGGAGGGAGGTGGGGATGAGGGATGGAGACCAAAGTGGGAGAGACAGAAATGCAGAAAGGAAGAGAGGAGAGGCACGGGAAATAAGAGAAAGGGGGAGAGAGAGAGAGAGAGAGAGTGAGGGATAGATAGATCGGAGAGAGTGAGGAGAGAGGAGGGGGAGAAGGGGGAGAGAGGAGGAGTGGGAGAGAGAGAACAAGAGGACAATACGGCGAGACAGAGGGAGAGCGAGGGAGAGAACAGAGGACAGATACTCATTGTTCCCTGAGCGACGAGAGTTCAACACGAGAGCCTGCAGACTGCAGTACTTCTCCAACGCATGTCCTGGCTCTAACCCACTGATTCTCATGTCCTGGCTCTAACGCACTGATTCTCATGTCCTGGCTCTAACACACTGATTCTCATGTCCTGGCTCTAACCCACTGATTCTCATGTCCTGGCTCTAACCCACTGATTCTCATGTCCTGGCTCCAACCCACTGATTCTCATGTCCTGGCTCTAACACACTGATTCTCATGTCCTGGCTCCAACCCACTGATTCTCATGTCCTGGCTCCAACCCACTGATTCTCATGTCCTGGCTCTAACACACTGATTCTCATGTCCTGGCTCTAACACACTGATTCTCATGTCCTGGCTCCAACCCACTGATTCTCATGTCCTGGCTCCAACCCACTGATTCTCATGTCCTGGCTCTAAGCCACTGATTCTCATGTCCTGGCTCTAACCCACTGATTCTCATGTCCTGGCTCCAACGCACTGATTCTCATGTCCTGGCTCTAACCCACTGATTCTCATGTCCTGGCTCTAACCCACTGATTCTCATGTCCTGGCTCAGAGAGCTACAGACCCGTAAGGGTACATTTAGTTTCTAACTATCAATCATTTAGCTTGAGACCCCTGCGGGTCCCTTGGGCACCAGATTGAGAAGCAGGGCCATAACCCCTCCGCTGCGATTTAGCGCCACCAGAATTGAACAGTAAAAAGAAAATAAATAAACAAGACGGCTGGTTTCCGAGGACGCCGGCCGGCTCAGGGACTGGAGGCCGCCACCCGAGTCCAATGCATTCGCAGCGCTCCCATTGAAATCAATTACACATGTGGAGCATTAGCGGGCTAATCCCCAAATGATCCGCTTTACAAATTTGGGATATAGGATTTCGGCCGATGCCCGGGGAGGCCTTTGATGTCGCCGGCATCTGCCCGTGGAGGAGGATATCTGTGTTCGACAGTGAGATGGTTTACCGATAAAAGAAAAGGAGAATTACTTTCCTTTGTGTACGGGTGGAGATGTGTGCCGACGTCTTTCTCTATTGCATGTCTTTCCATCGCCCCGCGGCACCGAACGTGACGCCTCGTTATCCCTGAGGTATACACGGTGTACCAGCAGGCACGCACGCACGCCACCGCCGCGGGCGTCCACCCGGACAAGTTCCTGTGTGTTTGTTTGGTGGAAAGGAATCATTGTGATTTCTACAGTTGTTGCGTTCAACCCTGCCAACTGCAACCCAGTTGAACCTCCACTCACTGCCTCGCGGCCAAATAATGATTAGCAGAGCTTAAGATTGTAGCCAACCCAACTCTCTCCGGCTGCAAAAGAAAAAGAAAGGAAGAGTGTTTGATATGTAATACACGAGGGGTTAGCTTTCTCCCAAATGACTTGCTCGTTCGCAAACACCATAGCAGCCTCCAATACCAAGATCACATCACAAGGTTTAGCAGCCACCAATACCAATATCACATAACAAGGGGCTTTGGTCTCTGTGGAAGTTGTAAAAGCGGAGGAATTGCCAGAGGTATCAGTTTGCAAAAAGGCACTTTGCTGTGTGTCCGTGTGTGTGTATATGTGGGTATACAGTATGCCTGCATCCTTGAATGTGTGTATATGTGTGATTTCATGCCTACCTGAAAGTGTGTGTGTGTGTGTGTGTGTGTGTGTGTGTGTGTGTGTGTGTGTGTGTGTGTGTGTGTGTGTGTGTGTGTGTGTGTGTGTGTGTGTGTGTGTGTGTGTGTGTGTGTGTGTGTGTGTGTGTGATTTCATGCCTACCTGAATGTGTGTGTTCATGCGTGCGTGCTATATCTAACGTGTGATCATTATAGGTCATCATCATTATATGAAACAAACATGTATTTTTGTGCAAGGGAAGTAATAGCTATACAGCTGGTGTTGCAGCATTGCAACAGAAGTAGTAAAAATTGTGGTAGTTGTTTTACTAACAACATTTGTGCATGTGTGAAGAGCGTTTGCATGCATGCATCTGTGGGAATACTGTACTTCTGCCTCGTGCACGCATGAGACTGTGCATGCGTGTCCCTGTGAGATGAGTGTGCGTGTGATGAATGTGCACGGACGGACAGGGAGAAAGGCTGGTCCCTCTTAGAAGAGCTGTGCCTCCTCATTCCTCCACATGGGTTTTATTAGCAGACAAGCTGCACTGTAAATTCCTACAGTTGCAGGCTGGCCTGGGGGCGACACAAAACACTGAACCAACACACAACTCTGTGACCAAGATGAATGGAGGGATGGAAGGAAGGAAGAAATGACCACCTCCTCTTGGTCTCTATTGAGTTTCTTATTCCGTCTCTTCTCTCCTCGTCTATCTGCTTTTTCCTCTCGCATATAGCTGTCATGTACGCAGTGAAATCCTCAATCTTCATTTAACTCCGAAATGTGTACAAATGGACCCTTTTACCTTTCTTCTGTTCTCTCCGTCTCTCATAATGTTTTTCTTTTTGGCGACTGAAGACTTGCTTTTGAGTTTCGTATTAGTTCCTGTGTCTTGTGTGTATTCTGTTATATTCCTTCTCCCTCTGTCTCATAGTCTTTGGTTTTTCTCTGTGTAGGATGGCAGGCATCTTTTCAGCATGCTTCTCATCTTCTCTCATGTCATAGCTCGTGCTCTCCTTCTTTCCCAGGCTACTTTTGGACATGTAACAGTGCTCTTCTTTCTCTCTCTCTCTCTTTCAATGTATTTTGGCAATCTTCTTGTCCCTATATCCCTTTCTCTCCTCTACTTTCCACCCTACTTTGAGCTGGTCTTGTTTTCTCTCTTTGCCCTCCCTCCCTCCCCCGCTCTGTGTCTGTACGTATGTTTCTGTCAGCATTGTGACTCCCAAACCGCAGCGTTCCCACAACGCCAAACACTTACAAGACAAGAGCTACGACTTAAACAATGGTTTCCGTTCGCCCCGAGAAGAAATAACTCACCGCGCTCCATTCCACACACACACACACACACACACACACACACACACACACACACACACACACACACACACACACACACACACACACAGCTATGAGCATACATGCCCTTACACACACACCAGTGCCAATTTCCAAAACATGCAAAGTTAAAAACATATAGGCTACTGTACGGTGTACAGTAGCCTATATGTTTTCAACTTTGCATGTACAGTGTACGTATGCACACACTTTCTCCACACACATACTGTATCTGCACTAAAAACATACAAGAATACCTCACGATTACACAAGTCGACATGCACGTCTGTGTGCAAGCCAACACACACACACACAAACACACACACGCAGATATGCGCGCACACACGCACGCACACAAATACCCCCCAGTACCTTTCAGTAAAATTTATGTTGGCTCACTAATTTTCCAGTCTCTTTCCTCTCCATCAACATGACAATCATAATTAGAGCGTGACATGAGGGGGTCAGGCCCTTTGCCTCTCCCAGGCTATGATGCCCCCTTAACCCCTACACCCTCCCTGGGCTGTACAGGCTTACAGACGGAGAACCTCAGGACAGTGTCGGGACCTTGTTTGACATGCATTAGTCTACGGACCCCCATTGAATGGCATTTCTATCTCTGGGATGTTAATTTAACTATGAGTGTGTGCAAATGGAACCAAATGGTCCCGTCAGGGTCCATTTGGTAGACTCTCACTCTCAGAGTGACAGACCCATAAAGGGTCCATTTGGTTCCAAACTATCATTTAGCTGGGGACCCCCTGGAACTCCCTCAAGGACCCCTGGGGGTCCCCGGACCCTACTGGGGGTCGAAAGAGGAGAGTAAAGAGTGCGTGAAGATTGAAAATGGAGACACCAGCTCCACAACAACAGACGTGAGTGAATGAGTGAATGTTGTGAAACACAAGGGCAGTTACAATCAGTAGTAGAAAAAGTAACTCATATTTATAGTCCGGAAGATTGAGACGAAAATCGCATAATGGTGGAAAGAACAATGGCCATGGCCACCACACCAGGGGGGGGCGTTTTTGTGATGGCTCCATATCTGAAAATGTTCAGGGCTCCAAACTGTACAAGTGTACCAGGTTTCATAAACATTTATGAATAAGTGAACGATTCACCTAAAGTCTCGTCTCGATCTACTGGACTACGTAATAACACTAACGTTGTAAATTGTCACACGCTAGTGATGGTGTGGCACTGTATATGGTTGGGTATAATTTACCCGAAATAATACATTTCATAAACATAAAACATATTTCATAAAAATATATTAAATACTACTAATAATACATGGTTATTTTAGGTTCTCTTCTTTAATATTTCAACCAAAAAACTAAAAACAGATATCATTTCTAATTGTTGAATTAAAAATCACACCCGTGAACCTGTGAACTGAGTATTGCAACTCCCCTCTCCCCCCCCCCCCCCCCTCTCCTCACTCTCTCTCTCTCTCTCTCTTATAGCAGGCAACAGTGCAGCACTATCTCTCTCTGTTTCTGGCACAACAGCGCCCCTACTGGTACTCATAGTCACATAGGTTGACGTCACATAGGTGAACACGGACATTGCTGTTCCTTGGAGTGGTTGTACCACTCAAAAATGTATGCAGTACATTGTTTTGGATTTTTTATATATATATATCTTGAAATGTACTCGTGACCCATACAAATGTGTCTGTGACCCACAGATGGGTCCCGACCCACTGTCTGGGAAACTCTCTCTGCTCTCTCTGCTCTATAGACCCCCTCCAGGTTTCACTCTACAGAAAATACCTTAGCCGGAAATAGTTGATCTACAAACTCACTTGTAGAACAGCTATTTTCTCTGACGTCAGTTCCAGATTAGGGATGCTATAGGGTTCATCTTTCTAAGTGTCTCTGTGTTTTGTTATGTGCTGGAATCTGAGGTCACACACACCGCCGTTAAACTGAAGTAACATGCGTGGCATGGCAAGCATGCTAACGCGCCTCCATTGAGGACTTGCAGAGCGAAGGGACCGACCGCCACTAATACATTTCTGTTTGGCCAATAAGAATATAATTGAATATTCTTACATCACAGCGAGATACTGTACTGCAGGGGTGCCCAAAAGGTAGATCACAAAGGCTGTGCAAGTAGATCAACATGACATGCCCTAAAAATATATTATTTAAATGTAAAAATAAATAAATAATCTGCAACTTGTATTAAGACAGGGCCTGTTCGCTCAAACCCACAACGCAATGCTTTGTTTTCAAGTATTGTATCACAAACGTCAGTAGCATTACAAGGTTATATCTGCAAGAAAACCCTACCAATTCAAAATGTTCCCTCTGTATTTCCAATTCCAAGTGCATTAGTCTTATACTGTATGTAACGCCATCGCCACTATTCCAAAGCCACTCAGGGACATTGTTTAACTATTTTTTAGCAATTGTATAATGTTTTTTGGGTGGGTAGATCTAGTTGAGCTTGTCATTTTGAAAGTAGCTCTCAAGTCAAAAAAGTGTGGGCATCTCTCTGCTGTACTGTATCGTACATTCTGAGTGTGTGTGTGTGTGTGCGTGCATGCGTGCATGTGTGTGTGTGTGTGTGTAGGAGGGGAGCCACAGGTCTGTGTGTGTGTGTGTGTGTGTGTGTGTGTGTGTGTGTGTGTGTGAGAGTGCGTGCGTGTGTGTGTGTAGGAGGGGAGCCACAGGTCTGTGTGTTTGTGTGTGTGTGTGTGTGTGTGTGTGTGTGTGTGTGTGTGTGTGTGTGTGTGTGTGTGTGTGTGTGTGTGTGTGTGTGTGTGTGTGTGTGTGTGTGTGTGTGTGTGTGTGTAGGAGGGGAGCCACAGGTCTGTGTGTTTGTGCGGGAGGGGAGCCAAAGAAAGCGTGAAGCGCCTCTTAAGGCCATTAAGAGGGTAAAGGTCAAGGATCAGGTAAGGTCACTCTGACCCCATGTGGGTTTCCGTACTTAAGGGTATTATGATGCAGTAGGCTGGGGACTTGTAATAAAACCATGTGAAACATTTAATTTCAAAGTTGTGTCCATTCTGGAGAAAACAAAAACGTGGCCCTGGCTCAGGTCACCGCTGTAAATAACCTTTATCATCCTCCCTGAATTACATTGTTACTTTACAGCACCTTATGTCATATTAACGGTATGCAAATAAATATGTCAATGTGTCCCCCTGAAAGATACAGTATGTCAAGAGGACAACCTGAGAGAATATCTGTTTCCATTAGGACAAATAACTTTTAACCACTTAAACCCCAGCATACCTAGCCACCAACCTCAACAAGGATGCATTGTGACGGGTTGTCAGCTTTTAGATCTGATTTTCTTTGTGGAGAGACTTAGGCTGAAAACGAATGCACCAAGTAGTAAGTACAGTGCAACTCAGGTCCGTTTTAGTATATAGACTAGGGTCTAAGTGATTAAACTGAAGTGACATTAAATTCCAAATATTATCAAAGTATTCTGAGCCTGAGGTACCCCTGGACTTGCATCACTCACGGCACCCGTTTTGAGAAACCCAGTTTGAGTTAGAGTCATGATGTTGACCAACTAGCTGCATCACTTGAGGGCTGATTTACGCTTAGTTGTGCGCTGGCATCGCACACCGGAAATCTACAAGCTCACAATGCGTCATGCTCCAACACGCGCTGTGAGCAGAACTACAGGTATAAATCACCCATGAGGACATGCGAATGACACGGGCATTGTGCCTATCATTCACCAGGGCAGACAATACTACAGCACATGTCAATGGTTTCGGATGAAGTCAGAAGAGGAAAGAGAAAAGTTAAAGAGGTAAAACTTTTCTTGCAGCGTTTATGAGCTCTGACGCCATTGTGCAGTGGGGTTTAATTACCTCTTTACAGACATATCTGCTTTCCATTATGTCAGCAAACAGCCAAAGTTCCTCTCCCCTCTCCTGCCCTTTGCCTTGTCCTCAACTGGCACCTCCTTCACTGCATGACAAACAACAACAAACAAAAAAAGAACACATCCATTATTTAGAGACAGTACTATCGAGTCATTTTGGATGGGACATTTTACTTGTTTTCAATACTTGGCTACAATTCTTCATGTTTTATTTCAGCTTGCTTTCCACAGCTTGTCAGCAAAATACCTGACAATACATTAAAATGGACGAGATCACTTTGTGTCGAAACATGTCGGTTCAATAAAGTTCTCCTCCTTTTTAACTATAGATTTCTTCTATAGATGTGTTATCCCGATTGATCCCAGGAGCACCGTTTTACTATTGTTATACTTTGTATACCTGCACACCTCCTGAGCACCAAGGTTGCTTCCTTGCCTCTCACTTTGTGTCACATTCTATATATAGAATAGGATATTGGCATAGAGTAAAGGAGAACGGATGTGACTTTGAGCGCTGCATTGCCAAAACCCCCGTCTCTTTCCCTAAACTCTTCTGTTTCAAATATAGGATGTGGTTTGCCACACGCAGAAGACGCTACGCCACCAACTGTGAATGTCTGAGTTGTGTTGTGGTGTACTATAGTATAGAGGACGGGGGTATTCTAGTCCTCCATCTTTAGTGTAAGTCATTTTCGTTTCTCCTCTGACCGTTGCTTCAAAAGACATGCATGTGGAGAGCGTGTTGCCTGAGCGTTTGCCGGCGCGGCGCCCCAGGGAGTTCATCCTGAGCTTTCCTGGAGAGCGAGGGAGCGTTGCGGTCATAACATCCCGGGTCTGAGACAGAATGGGATTACCATTGTACTGTACATATGACAGACGTATGCACTATGCAGTGACGTGCGTCACGGAAGACGGAAACCGCGCACGGCGCTCTTAAGAAGGATCATCTGTATGTCAGGTTTAGCAGAGCACCCTCGTTCACGTCTCCCTGACAGCTGACTGGCAGCATTTAGACCGCCAGGGATATGGTTTTAGAGCTGCGGTTGTTAACCCATTTAGGCCTGACGTCGAAATTAAACAAAATGTCTTCTGAATCCTCCAGTTTTCTGAAAAAATAAATAAATAGCAGACCTACAGTACAAGCTCGTACAAATGAGCTTGTAGATCTGCTATTTTTCAATTGCTAAATTATAGGGCACAAGGGCCGCTATAGAATCACTGGCTCTCAACGTGATTCTTTTTTATTTTTTGTGGTCTAATGGTTATCAAACTGGGGTTCTTGGATTGGAAAGGGGTTGAGAATCACAGCACTAGATTACAGTACATTGGTGATTATGATCCACTGTGAGAATAGAGGCTACATCATGCAGCTGAAATACTGTAAAAGGAACTGGGAGTGAGCTTAATTAGGTGACGTATGTGTTTTCACTTTATTACTGCTGATATGACAGGTTTGTTTATGGCTTTGGGGGTTGTAGCAGTTTGTGGCGTTGTTCTGAAAAGTGCTGTTCAGTCTAATTATGTGGTAAATGCCATGGTCTGTGTTTCTCTAATGCGTTTTCCCCAAAGTGCTTTGCCATGTGTCCATTGCACTCACCCATTGACACACACACACACACACACACACACACACACACACACACACACACACACACACACACACACACACACACA